>NW_016108122.1:192442-338948 GCF_001604975.1 Cebus imitator | reverse complement strand
TCTCGGCTCACCGCAACCTCCGCCTCCTGGGTTCAGGCAATTCTCCTGCCTCAGCCTCCTGAGTAGCTGGGATTACAGGCACGCACCACCATGCCCAGCTAATTTTTTGTATTTTTGGTAGAGACGGGGTTTCACCGTGTTGACCAGGATAGTCTCGATCTCTTGACCTCGTGATCCACCCGCCTCGGCCTCCCAAAGTGCTGGGATTACAGGCTTGAGCCACCGCGCCCGGCCGTTTTTATACTTTTTTATCTTGGATATGTCTCTATGCTGTCCTTTCAGTCCTCTTTTAAGTTCACACTTAGAGTTTGAAATAAGGTCTAGTATTTGGAAGTTCCAATAACAAGCTTTCTATTAAACTTGTAACCTTTAAAAGCATCAAGATACACGTCACAGTTGCAAAAGGTACTGGGAAGATTGGTGGATTTTATAGTTGTATGAACTGGGTTCACATTCAGGCATTGTGGTTTATAAGCTATGTGACATTAGACATGTTTAACCTTTCCAAGCTTTAATTCTTTAACTGAAAATTAAAAACACTAATTTCTGTCTTATGGAACTGCTGAGAAGAATAAGCAAGATAATTATATTAAGGGTCTTCTGTAGTACCAGACAAAGGACATTCAACTAATAGTTGTAATTATTCTGGAGTTGGTGGTAGGAATTGTGCATCTTTCTCGGCTTTTCTTTATTTAGTTCTATAGCTAGTTTTCTGATTATAAAACAAATTCGTAGTCATTCTTAAAAGTATACAGAAAAAATAGTTAAAACCAACTGCACACTTCCACAAAGATATAATTATTATCAACATTGCATTTTATTCACACTTAGTGACATATTTTTATATGAAAATCATATTCTACTCTTCTGTATACTGTATAGTTATTTTCCACTTACCTTTTCATGTCTTTAAGTATAAGTATACAGCATTTCTAATACATACAAGATATGTAATTGAATGTGTGTGCCATAATTTATTTAACATATATTCAATGAGCACCTATTGTTACATGTTTGCATTGTTTCTATTTTCCATTATAAATAACTGTAAAATAAACATCACATTGCTGACAGGCTTATACATCATTATTCCTGATATATTTCTTAAAATGGATTTGCTAGGTTCAAAGTTATATGCTTCTAAAGTGGTGATATATATTGTTAGGTTCTTCCCTAGAAAGGTTCTCTGGTAGTTTACATACCTAATAGCCATCTGAGAGTGTGGCAGTACACACACATACATACAAACACACACACAGTGTATATGCACACAATTACCTTGCACCCCACAAATGAGGAAGAAACAGAAAACATGTTTAATTTGGTCCAATTGTGATAAGTGCTGGAGAAGAGGAGAGAGAAAATCCAAAATCCCATGTGTAGTCTCTATTCTCTCTTTCCAAAAGCCATCAATAATAAAATGACAATAGAAAAACAAAATAAAAACTGTCAACATTCAGCTCAAACTGAGACTCTGCAAAGATTCAGAGATGCATAACTAGGTCCAGTAATTAGTGCAAGTAGTATCAAAAGAAATCTACCCAAGTTGTAACTGAACACATGAGAAAACCCAGAAGCAATGTCTCCATCAAGATGAAGCATCTAAACAAACAAACAGCATGAAAATTGTGCGAGAAAACTATTACATGGGGAAGGCAAGGAGAAGATCTCAACATGCAAAAGACAGACAATGACACTGATATTTAAAAAAAGTATATTTCAGCCGGGCACTGTGGCTCATGCCTGTAGTCCCAGCTACTATGGAGGCTGAGGCAGGAGAATGCTTGAACCCAGGGGGCGGAGGTTGCAGTGAGGCAAGATCGTGTCGCTGCACTCCAGCCTGGATGACAGAGCAAGACTCTGTTTCAAAAAAAAAAGCATATTTGAAGATATTAAAAAAGTATAAAAATGTATTTACAAAGCATATTTATATTTTAAAAGTATATGTAAAAAGTATAAAGCCACTGCACTCCAGCCTGGATGACAGAGCAGGACTCCATCTCAAAAAAAAAAAAAAGGACATTTCAAAATATTTAAAAAGTGTAAAAAAGTATTCACAAAGTGTGTCTATATATAGAAAGTATATTTCAAGATAAATTAAAATTTCCTGTAACTAAGTATTTTCTCACCAAAATTGAAAGAATATTCGAAACCAAAGATCAAGAATGAGATGATAAACAAGAAGAGATTAAAAGAGGAAAAATGAAGTCAAAGCAATACTTATAGAAACTAATAAATCAATCTAAAACAGTAAGAAAGATAATTAATCAATTTGGCCAAAAGAATCAAGACAGTAACACAGGGTTCAGCCTGTAGTAAATCATGCCAAATGTAGAGGAAAATATTGCATAGATTAAAATCTCTTGGAGTAAGAATAATAAATATACAGAACAGGTACTGTGGATTAATCATGCAGAACATCAATGTTAGTGAAGTAAATAATGGAAAAAATGGAATAGAAAAAGATATTTAAGCCTAATGTCAGAATCTAATTATTAAAATGCTGATAATAATAAACACTTCTTTCGGGCACACTGGTTCACACCTGTAATCCCAGCACTTTGGGAGGCTGAGGCAGGCAGATCACTTGATACAGGAGTTCAAGACCAGCCGGGGCAACACGGTAAAATCCCCCTTTAGAAAAAGTACAAAATTATCTGGGCATGGTGGCACACGCCTGTAGTCCCAACTAAAGGGAGGCAGAGGCAGGAGAATTGTTTGAGCTTTGAAGGTGGAGATTGCAGTGAGCCAAGACTGCACCATTGCTCTCCAGCCTGGGTGAAAGAGGCAGACTCTATCTCAAGATAATAATAATAACAACAATAATAAACATTTCTTGAATACCTACTATGTTCTTAGACAATTTACATATATTGTGTCAGTCTTTATTATTACCCCATGTTGTTATCATTGTAATCTTATGAGTGGTTAGCTGAGACATGGAGAACATAATTAATTTGCTTAATGTTAGATAGCTAAGCAGTGGTTGAACAGAAAATATGGCTACAGAAGCTACGTGCTTAACTACTATGCTGTACATTCTGCATTTGTACATATCTGCAATGAAATTAATTCATCCCACTAATTACCAGGTTGTTCCCTGGAAAAGTTCTGCTGTACCTACTAGCACCATTTGAAATTAATGAATAATGGCACTAATTAGTTTATTTACAGGTATGTATAACAAGTTCAAAAGGATGTCCTGGGTTCCAAGATTAAAAATTATACAATATGTTTAACTACTTGTAATCCCCTGAAATTACTAAACTTTTAGTAAGAAAAAGTGAATGCCCTGCACGGAAGAAAAACAAAGTCAGTTTCAGTATGCTCCACAGCAATATTAAATATTGTAAAACCATGAAAAATTTCTGACAAGTTCCTTAGGAGAAAGTGTGACCTAAGCTATTACTATTATACATAATGACAAATGGAAGATACTTTATCCTCAACATGCAAGTTATTAAGGAATAGCATCCATGAGTCTTTACTTGTGGGAAATAATATTGTAATACAATAATCTAGCCTCAGGAAAAGGTGTCGAAATTAGGAACTTTTGAACAGTGAAGACCAGTATGCCAGCATTTAGAACTAAAGGCAGCATGTAGAACTAAAGCTATACATGTTCAGGAGTTAAGGTTTCCAGATAAAACAGAATTGAAGTATTTTTAAAATCCAGATACTAAATATGTTATATGATTAATAACATATTTAGTGAAAATAGTGAAACAGGAAAATAATCTTATAATGTAGATCAAAATTATAAATGTGTATTTTTGAGGACAGAGGAGATGTTTGTTTGCTAATTTATAACAAGAGCTTTGTATTTACTTTTTTATTTTTAGAGTTTATAAATCCAGAAGTTGAAGATTAATAAAATTAGCATAGATAACATAGATCACCATTATGACAGTGTTTCTCAAGATATCTATCATAGATTGCCAACAGGAGAGTCACTTGGGACGCTGGCGTAAAAGTAAAGATTCTTCCTAAGACATTATACATCAAAATGTTTAGTGGGAAAAGCTGAGCAATCTACATCTTTTTATGCCCCAGGTTTTTGTGGTATACGCTAGAGCATGACAGCCTGAGGACAATTATAGTAGGAGATATAAAAACTGATAATAAATTTTACAAAACCCTTTCATAGCCTGAAGGAAATAAAGAAAGATACAGATTATATAGCTAAATGTTGATGTCAGAAATAAGGATAAGGATGACTGGAAAGCTAATTTAGAGCATAAATTCAGATGACAAAATTAAGACCAAACTTCTCTGTGTAGAGCATATGTCAACTCATCTATGGAAAGAATAATAATCTCAGATAAAATATAGCAACCAACCCAGCAAAATGCTTTTTACTACAGATATTTCTAAAGTAAAGCTATTAGAAAATATTCTAAATAAAATCATGGGAAAAAACAAATGAGGCACTTACAAATTTGAAGAAAGCTGAGAATTGATCGTTATTACTATATACAGATGAATTTAAAAGTATCACAACCAAGAGATAGTTTTATAATTATAACAATTACTATCCCAAATAAAGATATAATTGTTATTAATCATATAACTCAAACAAAAATAGCATTCAAATAAATTGAAGTGATAGGAAACCAAAAGGGGAAATGGCAGAAATGTTAAGTGTTATAAATCTAAAGTTTGCTATTTGTATAAATGCTTTTATGTACAATTCAGATGCCAAAGATATAACAAAAATTAAATTGAAGAACATTTAGAAAATAATATTAATTTTAAATACTACATAATTAATTCTCAGTAGTGTGGTTAAAATAATTAACAATGAGATGGCCATAGCTTAAAACATTTTTCTAGTAAGTAATTTTAAAAAATGAATTAAACATACAATTTAAGAAGTTGGAAAAAGTTGAGCCACAAAATACCTAAATAAAGCAGAAGGAATAACCAAGATCAATTATAAATTAACAAATTATAAAATCAAAGTAAAATAACCTGCAAGTAAAATAAAGACATAATTGATCAAGGAAAAGGCTATTAAAGAAGCGAGGAGGAAGACAATAAGAATATACCAATGCAGTAATTTTTTAAAGTATAATAATTAAACATTAAGGGGAAATTAAAAGATAACTATGCAAAGATCTTGGAAAATGTGAATACATAATTAATGACATCCTTAGAATATGAGTTAGAAAAAAATAGCCTAAGTGAAATAGAAAAGAAAAACGGACCAATTAACCCAAGATGAACTTAACAAAATTGACAGAAAAATATAATCCCTACTTCAAAAGAGCATCTGGCCCAGAAGGTTTAAACACTAAATTCTATCAAACATGAAAATTCAAATACCTCCAAGGGTATTTAAACTCCTGTACATAATAGCAAAGAGAAGGAAAAACTTCCAAATGATTTAGATAGTCACATAACATAAATAAGGTACCAAAGCTATATTCCAAAATCGAAAATATGTAAGGGAAACAATTGACTCATTTCACTAGTGAACATTAGTGGGGAAATTTTTTTGAAATTAATCTGTCAACTGAAATCCAGAAAATACAGAAAGCAAACTACAACATAACCAGAGTGCTGTTTCAAATTATAATGGTAATATTTTCCATAGAAATAACTTGAAAGGGTGAAAAACTTTACATATATATTTCATGTATTTTTTTCTTCATATACATGTGTAAAAAAAGTTTCAAATATATAACATGTATTTTCTATAAAAGCTTAAAACTTTACACCCTTTCCATAGATACCAAAAAGGACATTAACAAAAATTTATTATTCATTCTTGGTTATAAATTTAAAATCTTTTAGGAAATTAAAAAGTGAAGAATGCTTCCTTGTCTGGATCTCTCTCTTTGTTTCTCTTTATCTACATGTCTTAGGAAAAACTGACTCTTGCCTCTTGGCTTAGGATGGAACAGTACAGGCTAAAACAAGAAATGGATGCCCATGATCACCACTATTATTTAACTTTTAAAAAACTAGCCAATAAAATTACATTAGGGAAAGTAAGGAATATTGGAAAAGGATAAAAAGTAATTTTACTCTTAAACAACAACAACAATTTATTAAAACAAAATCTAAGGAAATTAACTGGGAAAGACTGAGAAACAATATGAGAAGTTAGGGAAGTTCCCACACCTTTTTTCCTATATAGAGAATATATAAACAATAACAAAAATATAATGGAAGGAAAGAAAAGAGCCCCTTTCCTAGTAATAATATTTTAATGAAAGAAAACCGCGTTTAAAAAAAAAAACCATTTTTTAAAGATAAGATTTATAAGAGATCAGTGTTTTCTAAAGTATTCTATGAGCTTAGTGTAATTTCATTGGAAACCAATGGGTTTTATTTTTGATTTTATTTCTTTGGTGGCTTATTTTAGAAATTTGACCCAATAATGCTAAAGTTTATTTGAAAGAAAAGTATGTAGGTGAAGAATCCAGAAAGTGGAAAATATGAGAAGAGAATTTGTGTACTAAGTTTCAATGACTGATGAAACCACAGCAGTGAATCAAGTATAGCACTGACCCAGTCTTCTCTATGTAACGGAAACAGAAATTAACTTAGATGCATAATAAATTAAATTTTGTCATAAAAGTATAATTTAATATCATTGGAAACCTGTGAATTATCAATAAACAATGAGCAACGATTTGGGAGTATTTAAATGTAATACCATATATTTAACCTACCCGTTTCTCCAAATTAAATTTTAGATAAATCAAAGATTGAAATATTTTTCTAAAAAATAAACAAATAAATAAATAAAATAGGAAAAAATACGTAAAAGGCAAAAAATCATGAATAAATGTTTTAATAAACATGAATTAGATAAAACATGACAGAAAATTTAGACTCTGTAAAAGAACGATATTATTCTTAACCTTGTAAAAGTATTTCATTTCTGTATTATATTTTCCCTCTCTCTTACCATTCTTATCAGGTAAATCTTTTCCTTTTACAGTGACCATATTTTTTTCTTCTAATTACATTTTTTAAAGCACATAGTTATTTTCATTTATATAACAGTTAAAAATATAAGAAAGTAAAAACTCTGTGAATCCCACTTTTCCTGAGAAAAAAACACCAGCAGTATTTTGCAACAGGTTTTCATATATGTATATATATCTATTTTTGAATCTGTAAGATCTTCTTTCTCACTTTCCCTTCAGCAGCACTGATTATTGATTCCTCTTTGCAGTTTATAATGGGTATAGTTATGTTATTTTAATTTGTATTTCTTATATTTTTAAAAATATTGAGCATTTTTTCATACATTCATGTGCAGTTTGAATTGGCTTTCCTGTGAATTGCCAATTCCTAATTTTAACCATTTTTATTAAGGCCTTAACCATTTTTATTAAGGTCTTTTTTTTGTTTTCAGTTTCAAGTGTTCTAGATATAATAAAATATTAACAATTTATTAATATGTGTATTTCAGATATTTTCCCCCAAGCCCTCATTCATGCTATGGCAAGTTTTTAATTTTTAAATTGTCCATTTACTTATTCTGTTATAATCTATATGTCTTCTGGAATGCTAGGTTAAGCATATGATCTTCTAAATTTTTCTGAGACTTTAAAAATAATTAATTTATTGTTTCATGTTTTGCAGTTAGTGCATCTTGAATGATGCGTTATTGTTAGTGCAAGAATGATGAACTTTACATTCTTCCGGAAGTAAAACGAGTAACTCAAGCATCATTTACTGATTTTTGAATCTTTTCCCCAGTGGTTAGATTTGGAGAGTGGGATGGGGTGGTAGCAGCACTTCTGTTTTCTCTTCATATCTTTCTGCAGTGTTTGTTTTTGTTTTTATTTCATTTGTATAAATGCATGGGGTACAGATGCAATTTTGTTACATGTATAAATTTAATAATGATCAAGCCAGGGCTTTGGGGGTATCTATCACCCAAATAACATACGCTGTACCCATTAAGTAACTGTTACAACTGGCATATAACACTTTAAAATACAAAAGTGAATGAGAGTGTGTGTGTGTGTGTGTGTGTGTGTGTGTGTGTGTTTGCATATTCTTGCGTTACTTGCCAGTATGATCTTTTTTTCTTATCTCTCTCTCTCTCACACACACACACACACACACGCACACACACTCACCTACCACATACATACAAACCACACACAAACAAAATTTCTACTTTTTCCAATTTGTATAGCCTTTAACAGGAATAACGCAAGAAACCCCATATGAATAGTACATTACATGTTTCTAATGATTTCTAATGATTATTGCTGTCAAATAAGAACTCACACTTTTAATCCCAGCACTTTGGGAGGCCAAGGCAGGTGGATCACCTGAAGTTAGGAGTTCAAGACCAGCTTGGACAACATGATGAAACTCTGTCTAAGATTGATTTTCTTTTAATTGGGTTTCTTCCAAGGATGAGAATCACAATCAATGAGTTAAATTTTGCAAATTTACTCTAAAAATTTAATGCTTCTAAAAATACAAAGATTAGCCAGGTGTGGTGACAGGCACCTGTAATCCCAGCGACTCAGGAGGCTGAGGCAGGAGAATCATTTGAACCAGGGAGGTGGAGGTGGTTTGCAGTGAGCCAAGATTGCACCACTGCACTACAGCCTAGACGACAGAGTAAGATACTCTATGAGAAAGAAAGAAAGAAAGCAAAAAGGCAAGGAAGAGAAAAGGAGGAAAGAAAAGAAGGAAGAAGGAAAGAAAGTAAAAATAAACAAAAGAAAGAATAGTTAAGCCTGAACAATAACTTCCCTACCCTGGGTGTGGGCAAACCCATGCTGACCGCCTTTCTTGCCAAGGTTGTCACCAGAGAGTCAAGATTCCGTGACACATTTAGACAAATACACCTCTATTATTTTTTTCCCATCTTGGATGTACCTATAGCAACGCTGCTCATGGCTCTACAGAAATGGGTCCTTACAAAGACAAATTAATTATCTACCTCAGTATAGCAGACTGAGGCTTGGAATCTCGTTTTAGGTCTCAACTCTGAGGAGCCATATATGTGATATTGGAAATGTCAACCTCTCTCAAAAAATAAGGATGCGATCACCAAGATCTCATCTGGTACCCTCAGAACTACATAGCTCTAAAATACTCATTGTTTCCTTGCCTGAATTTCATCACTCATTACCTCCTTTCAATTAAACCTACTTTCATTTATTTCAACTACAAATGCATGCTAATTAATTTGCAATTTATATACACTTACACAGAGTATATATCTTACCGTTACTTAAAACCTATCTTCTTTAACAAGTTTCCTTTTGGAAATATGAAAAATGTGTATAGATAGAAAATTATAAAATAATTCCTTGTGTTAGCAACAATTTAGAGTACTTTGGACCTGAGTTCTCTCCTAAAAATGCCTCATCTATAAAGATTTGTTGCATATTTCAAAATAGCAAGAAGACCTAAAATGTCCTCAACTCAAAAAAATGACATGTGTTTGAGGTGGTTGATATGCTAATTTATCTGATTTGATAATTACAAATTGTATGTATCAAAATATCATATGTACACTATAAATATGTATAATTATATTTCTATAACAAATAATTTTTAGAAATCAATAAAAAGATGCTTCTTACACTTATAACAAATATGTGTATATAACAATATTATAAGTGTATGTTGCTTATACTTATAACAAATAATAATAATAAATCAATAAAAAATGCTTCTTATATTGGATAAATTAGAATGCAAATCATATAGTTTATAAGTTGTAAAGTAAGTAATAAGTAACCAGTCAGGTGCATTAGATTATAATAACAACATGTCCTGGTATAGTTTTTATTTATCACAATAATCACTAGATATACAGAAGGTAGATATAATCCCCATTTTATAGATGAGAAAATGAAAACAGATGCCTAGGAAATCATTGATGAAACAGGCTCCCAGGACTAAAGCCCTTGAATCTTCCTGCCATATCTTTTGTCATGCAGTCAGTTTCTCTCTAAGTCCCGCCCTATTCAGTGAACCTGGACATCTCCTGCCCTGCAAAGAGGAAAAGACTTAACTATGACTCATTTTCTCTCAACTGGGTTTCTTTCAAGAATGAGAATCACAGTCAATGAGTTAAATTTTGTAAACATATTTATTCTTTCAGAATACCTAGCTCAGCACTAAACCAAATATAATAAATCACAAAAAAGTTTACATGTGACACTGTGTGGGTTTTTCAAAGCATGCAGTAATATTTTGCCTATATTTATGCTCATTTTCTATTCTAGAATTTGAAACACACCACCACCAACATACTTCTACCATATTACCAGGTCACTATCAGAAACGAAACCCACCTCTAGCAGACTATTAACATCGCCTTTAAGGAAAAATGTGCAATAATGTCAATGTTAAGACAATGATTAACTTTTTTAAGCCCCCAAAGTTAGTATGAGGATTACATATATTATTAACATTTAGTGTATTTCCTCTTTTCCTTTTTATCTGTCAATATATTGATAGCAGATCCTAGGAAATTTGGTGGCAATTCTTGGTATCATGAAAGCAGTTTTTACTGAGAAAATCCTGGAAAAATCATGACCTATTTATTGAAAGAAAAGGAAGGAAGAAGCAAGGAAAAGAACAAAGGGAGGAAGGAAGGGAAAAGGGAGGAAACGGGAACAGAGACAGAGAGAGAGAGAGAGAAACTGTTTTCCATGGACAGCTTTGGGAATCAAGGGCTGGCATTAATTTTTTGTTACCATTTTATTATTAATATTCAATTATTTTGTCAAAACAAAACAAGTACAATACCTCCAGCATGTCTTGTGCACCTACAAAAATTAGGAATTTTTATGGCCTCTGTTGAGAAGAGGTTTGCAAGATTACTTGATGCTTATTTAGTTTTGGCAAAGGGCACCTAGGGAAACCTAACAAAAATGAACCTGACATAATCCTGAAATCTCCCTCAGCAATAAACAAGCTGTCTCTTTGCCTCTCAACACTTCTGCTAACTTCTACTGCAGAAAATTTCTGGAAGTTGGACCGGTATCAAGGACACTAAAGTGGGCACCCTGCCCTGAGTCAGAGGGTACCCACTGTGGCTCCCTAAAGAGTGTTCAGGTTAAGCATCTATGAGTCATGAGGGGGCAAGCCTGCTAACCCCAGCTGCCACCTTGAAAGCACACCATAATAGTAAGTCCTCACATGTGATGGAGGATTTCAGATTCACTTAACCCGTGACCCAGGATTGTTTAGTTCAGCCGTTTAGTGGGGAATGTTGGTCTCTGAAGCCACAGACATAGGCTGCATTCCCGTGTGAGCCATTCAGTTGCACGTTGCTCCCCTGATGTAGCCAGCTGCAGTATAACACAAAACTTTTCTCACAAAGGGCACAGATTGGGGAGGCACGTCACACAAATGTGTTGATCATTCAGCAAATATTTATTAAATTGCTGCTCCTGGAGACTAGGCCGACAGTTAAAAGCACGGGCAGTCCTAAACATAATCAAACCTACTTGATTATGGATTGGAGACAGCCCAGAATCCAAGCCCCAAGACTGTCACTTAATCCCTATATGAGGATAGGAAAGCATTCAGAGCTCCAGTTCCCTCATTTGTAAAATGGGGCTTACAGTTTCACCTGGGAAATATGTCTTAAGGATTGATTACATGAAGAAGCACAGGGGAAATGCTTGGAACAGCAACTGGCATTTGGGAAGTGGTAACTTTGAAGTTGGTATCTACCAGGAAAGTGATCACAAGGGCAGAACTCTGACCATTTTCCCATTTCCTAAGATCTGTTTCTGAATTCAGTAGCATTGTCTTTCTCAGTCTAACAGCACAGTCAGTCCACTGTCTCTGTGGTGGTGTTTTCTGAAATGGTAATCAGGATGAATATTCTATGGTAAGATAGTACATGCTACTGAGTTTCAGAGGATGGAGGTGTTTTCAGATGCATGTTGAGGAAAAGATTCACACTGTAAAAGGTGCATTCCATCTCAAAAAAAGCATAATGGGGAGGGGCACAAAGAGTTTCTCAGTCCAACCAGAATGTGTGTAATTTAATTACAATAATTTAATCCTGGAAAGTGGCTTAAAGGGTACTGTCATTTTATAAATGAAAAGACTAATACCCAGAGGAGAGAGTTACTAGTCTAAGGTCACACAGCAGTTATGTAACAAACACTAGACTCTATTCCAGGTCTCCAATGTAACCGCCCATTCTGCAGCATTATTTCTCATTCCTTGACTTGACAGGACATAACAGCTTGACCTGCACCCTTCCTCAGTCCCTGGCATTGTTCCAACAAAGCTGATCTGAGAAATGCTAGCACACAGGAAACCATTCCAGCGCAGTACAAAAGGTTCTTTCCCTTCTCCTACATACGGTGTAAAATTGAGCAAGCCCATTCTACTATCTGGACTACTAATGATATCTTTCAGAAGCTAGCATTTACTAAGAGCTTACGTACAGCCAAGAGCTGGCCAGGTGCTCTAGTTATCTCTTACCATCCACTGCCCCATAACAGCACTATATAGAGAGGGTCATGCTGAGACTGTAACATCAGAATCACCAATCTAAGAATGTAAAGGCCCTCATCCCTGGATTTGCTCAATCAGAATTTCTGATTGCCTAATAATATAAATTTCAGCCCATTTCCAAAATGACTCTGATGCTCACAAAACTTTAAAGCTTGCTGGTTCACTAGGTGATATACTCTTAATTTTACTGATGTCCTCTAATTTTACTGACGTGAAAAAGCTGAGGACCAGGGAGAAGTAACATATTCTGTCACACAGCTAGTTAGTGGTAAGCCTGGGATTTGAACCCAGGTTTTTTTTGTTTTGTTGTTTGTTTTGTTGTGACAGTTTTCAATATTTGACCCAGAGTTTAGCTGAGATTTTATTTTTTGGCAAAGCATCAGATTATCAGCTGGGCTTGATGTTCCTTCTTATCTTCCTAAATTTATAGTTTTCTTCATTTCCCAACTCAACTTGCAGCTTATGTTTTATAAAGTTAGCAACTTTCACTGCCTACCATCATCTTCAGATCTCAGAGCCAAGGGTAATTTGGTGTGAGAATGGAAAGGGAGCGATATTTGAGAACGCTGTGTCAAATTAACAGCAATTCTAACAAGAGAGTTGAGGAGTGAGAGTGGATGGCGCATCTGACAAATACTGGGGTAATTCACCGTGTAATTGGCCAAACACTTAGAAGCTATCAGACTGCAGCTGCACAAGGGGTCCCTGGCTGAGGTGAATTCATAGTTCCCTGTACATCTTAGACTCCCTCTGAGGGTTTAGTCAGCACCTTGGTTGAGATTGATTCAGCATTCTGAAAGGGGAGCGTGCCTGCGTGCGTGCGCACACACACACACACACACACACACATACACACACACCCCGCAACCATTAATGATTAACTCTTCTGGCTTTTACCAAATAGATGAAGACAATTTAGCAGACCTGGAGAGCTATCTGAGGTTCTTGGAAAATTCCTCCCCACAACACCTGTTTTATAAATCCTACAGTCATCGACTTTTACAACTTCAAGGGATCTAAGATATTATCTAGCCCAGTGCTTGTTCAGTTCATTTTTAACATGCAAAAAAGCGACCTCACTAGGATCTTATGAATGTGCAGATTCTTACTCAGTAGGTCTAGGGGAAGGGTTAAGATTCTGCATTTTTAACAAACTTCCCAGAGATGCCAAAGTGGCTGATCTGTGGACTAAACTAAATAGCAAAGACCCATCCCAGGAAATGTAAATGAGTTATACCTTAAGTACCAATCCAGAATGACTCTTGGTTGCTGCCTTGAGAGCTGCACTTAGGAATCTGTAGTTGAATCTGAGACCAGCTAGTCAATTGGCAGTGCCTACCATAGGTTTAAGAATAGGAAACTTACCTGAAGATATTCTTTCACTTTTACATTCAGAAACCAAAACTCAAGAAATCTCAGTGACTTGCTCAGGGTCACATAAGCAAGTTAGTGGTAGAACTAGGACTAAATAAAGCTGGAATATAAATCTAGAGTTCTCTTTCTGAGTTGCACATTTGAATCACAGATTGCGTGTGAAGCTGTTTTAAAATATCTTTCTTCAGTTCTATAATTGGCAGCCATAGAATCCAATTTGGATTCAAGAAGCCAGGGTTACTCAGCCTAGCTCAGTCTCTGAAAAGCTCTGCAACTTGGTGGAAAAAATTTCACTGGACCTTTAGTTTTATTATCCATGAGAATGAGGAAGTCCATGCCTGGTATGTCAAATTTATTCTAATGGTGTAGATGGCAAGGAGATCAAAGATATGACAAAACATAAGGAACTTACACGGAGGGCAGTTTTGTTTAAAATGCTATAGGATAACATTAAGCTTTCTTTGAAGATTATTATTTTTTGAAAAAGATATAAAAATATATATGTGTGCGTGTACACACACGTGTATATGTACACAGAAGAAACTTTGCCATCCTTCTAGGTTGAATTTTAACTGAAATGATTGCAATCTTGCATTTGTGTTAATGCAAATAAGATTCCTTTGATTTTCCACTCACCTTTAATGTGTCTGGCTTGTGAAAAGCTTGCATAGGCATGGGAAGAAAAAGAGAGAGAGAAATGAGCAAGCCAGCCGGAAATGTTAATTATTTCTTGTTCTGAGATAAGGTGGCTTCCAGTAGCAACAAGGCTTCATGTTTCTCCATTCATGTCCAAGTGAGATGGAGATTTATTTTTATACAAAGCTCCCAAGAAAACTTTCCTTTCGTTTCTCTAATTTTTAATTTTTATTTTAAGTTCAGGGGTACATGTGCAGGTTTATTAAATAGGTAAACTTTTGTCATGGGGGTTTGTTGTACAGATTATTTTATCACCCAGGTATTAAGCCTAGTACCCATTAGTTATTTTTCCTGATCCTCTTCCTCCTCCCACCCTGCATCCTCTAGAAGGCCCTGGAGGATGTTGTTCCCTTCAATGTGTCCATGTGTTCTCATCATTTAGCTCCCACTTATAAATGAGAACACACAGCATTTGGTTTTCTCTTGCTGCATTAGTTTGCTAAGGATAATGGCCTCCAGCTCCATCCATGTCCCTGCAAAGGATGTAATCTTGTTCTTTTTTATGGTTGCATAGTATTCCAGAGTATATATATGTACATTTTTTTTTAATTTAGTCTATCATTGATGGGCATTTAGGGTGACTTTATGTCTTTGCTACTGTAAATAGTGTTGCAATGAACACACATGTGCATGTGTCTCTATAATAGAAAAAGTTATATTCCTTTGGGTATATACCCAGTAATATAGGACTACTGGGTCAAGTTATATTTCTGTCTTTAGGTCTTTGAGGAATCACCACACCGTCTTATGGTTGAACTAATTATTGGCCATATGCATGTCTTCTTTAGAAAAGTGTCTATTCGTGTACTTTCCCCACTTTTTAATAGACTTGTTTGTTTTTGTTTTGTAAATTTGCTTAAGTTCCTCATAGATGATGGATATTAAACCCTTGCTGGATGCATTGCAGGAATGTTCTCTCATTCTATAGGTTGTTGACTCTGTTGATAGTTTTGTTTGCTGTGCAGGAGCTCTTTAGTTTAATTATACCTCATTTGTTAACTTTTGCTATTGTTACTGCTTTTGCTGTCTTTCTCATGAAATCTTTGCCTGTGCCTATGTCTTGAATTGTACTGCCTATGTTGTTTTCCAGGATTTTATCATTTTATGTTTTACATGTAAGCATTTAATCCATCTTGAGTTAATTTTTGTAAACAGTGTAAGGAAGGAGTTTGGTTTCAATCATCTGCATATGGCTAGCTAGTTATCCTAGCACCATTTATTGAATAGGATTCCTTTCCCCATTGATTGTTTTGGTCAGGTTTGTAGAAGATCAGATAGCTGTAGGTGTGCGGTCTTATTTCCGGGTCCTCTATTCTGCTCTATTGGTATATGTGTCTGTTCTTGTACCAGTACCATGATGTTTTAGTTACTGTAGCCCTATAGCATAATTTGAAGTCAGATAGAGTGATGCCTCCAGCTTTGTTCTTTTTGCTTAGGGTTGCCTTTGCTATTGGGCTTTTTGGTTCTATATAAATTTGGTTCTATATGAATAGTTTTTTTCTAGTTCTGTGAAGAATATCCATGGTAGTTTAATATGCTTAGCATTGACTCTATAAGTTGCCTATGGGCAGTATGCCCATTTTAATGATAGTGATCCTTCCTATCCATTAGCATGGAATGTTTTTCTCTTTTCATTTCATTGGCTCAGTTGATATAGTCCTTCCCATTCCTGAACCAATGTCTGGCAAGGGAAGGGAGGTACCTAGACTAGCTTAAAACAATCAGACCTACACCTAAACAGGGGGTCAGTCTTAACTATTGTTGCAGTGGATAGTATTGATTAAACTACAACATCCACTGTGAGAGGCTAGAGAGAAAATATAAAGAATTAGTCTTACCTGCCTATATACATAAATGAATTTATATATTCTGTCTTTGAGGTAGGGAAGCTTAAAGTTGTAAGTATCAATAGCAATGGTTAACTTTTGTTATACATCTAACAAAACATCTAACACCTACTCTCATGTATGTCAGACATGAAGGTAGGCTCCTTAACTGTCTTATCTCACCAAAAAGAATGTGAATTTTTTTCTCAGTCTTAAAACATCCCTACAAATAACATTGCTCATTTTAAGACTAGGTCGTAGAGCTTCATTTGAAAGATGATGAAACTAAGACTCAACTAAGCAATGGAACATGCTGAAGGTCACATAGCTAATCAGCAAGGAGCTAAGGCTCATTCCAATCCTCATATCTTCAAGGCTTAAGAAACTGTATAAATGGTCTTATCTACACTGGAATTCAGAATGCTACTTTTAAAAGACCATCTACAAAATGTGATTTTATATTATAATTATCTTCATAACAAAACTACCTTTATAGATGTATTTAATTTGGAGGAAAAGAGACTTATTTCTCATAAGTAAGTGAAGCCTGAAATAGGCCTGAAAGCTTAGTTCTGCTGATGACTGCAAGCACTCCCTTCCCAAACTCTGACTGACCCTGTTGGCAGATAACAAAATTGAATATTTTGAGTTATCTTTTGCCTATGTCCACTATAAGGATACAAAACCAAATAAGGTCTCCAAATTAAGGATCAGAAAGAAACATCATTACTCAATCTCTTTTCTTGGGCCTGTGAATAATAAGATCTCAACTTTAGACAATTTCTTGACACCAAAACTAAACAATTACACAACCACATGCCTAAAGGAGCTTCCTGCCAGAGGGCTGTAACAAAGAGAAGCACATCTGTATTGATGCATTTATTTGTTTTGTAAAGAGAAGTTGAGCAGCTGCTGTATCACCCTCTGTCACCACATCCATAGCTGTTTAAGAACTAGTTTACCAGTCCAAACCTCTCCTGATTATGACATAACACAAGTACAATTCCTCCCTGCCTTCCTTCTATAATAATAAAACTTACTGTTCCTTGAGTTTATCAGATGCATCACTTTATGTGAGTTATCCCCTTTAACCCTCACAGTAGTCTAATAAAACAGATACTACCTTATCTGTTTTTACAGTTGAGGAAACTGAAGCTTGGAAAGGTTAAATATCTCACCCAAGCTCACAGTTTTGTGACCATGACTTTCACCCAGTCAGCCTTTAGCCTGAGCAGCCCAGCTTCAGTGCTCATATTCTTAAATATGATACTACTGCTTCAGCAAAAATAATGTGAATTTTTACAGGGTCATTGTAAGAGTTTGTGCAGTCCAGAGGAAAGACTGTTCTAACATGGGGCCCTCTCATTCCAGTAGCTCTTCCTAAAATGTATAGTCAGAAAGTTGTAAAGTTAGCATAATGTATCCAGAGGGAAAAAATAAGATGCCTTGAATTGTGCAGATACAAACATAAAGGCTTCCTCTAACTTCCCCTTACTATGCATAGGCCCCACAGCTCTGTGTTCCCTCTGACCCTACCCTTATGAAGGCCCAAGGTTACCTTTACCCTCTACCTTTCTGTGCTCAGGCCAGGATCTCTGTGTGTTTTGTCCACCGCTTCTGTCCTCTGTGCTTGTCACTGTTCCTACAGCTGCATAGTGGATGTTTATGTTTCCTAAGTGTCTTTACCTCAAAACAATAGGAAATTTCATTCTTTTCAGAGGACATATAAAGTCCAAGGAGGCAGTGTAGCATTAGTCTTAAAGGTGAGTTCTCAAAATCACTAAGTACAAATCTTAGATCTCCACTCCTTGTGCTACTTTTGACAAGTAATTTAATCTTTCAGAATCTGTTTGTTCATTGATGCTGAGAGTTAGTTCGTGTACCTACTGCAAAGGATTGTGATGTGGAATATAGGCACATGTAGAGTGCTTTTAACAGGTGCCTGGAATATAGTGCATGGCTACTAAATATTGGCCAATGATATTATTACCTTTTATTTCAGCAGATATTTATTGAGTCCTTACCAAGCATGTGCCTTGCCCTCACAGTGACCACATTCTAATGTGAAGACATAGCTTAAACAAATTCCTTTAGAAGTAGCATGTAATTATAAATGGAAATAAGAGCAGTGAAGGAAGTGCCTACATTGCTACAATGGGCCACCTGATCAGATAAGGGAAGATCAGGAAAGTCTCCCCCATGGAAAGAGAATTTGAAATAAGGTCTAAAAGATGGGAGCTGTGTAGTGGTCAGGAAGGAGAAAGAAGGATCCTCCTCCTCTCAATTATATGATGAAGCAAATCTTAGAAATCCCTTGGTTCTAGTCAAATAGCTGCGTATTATTTAGTATCAACCATGCATTAGTAAGAAATTGACTTTAGCTTATAAATGCTTTTTGTAATTAGTTATTTGCCATACATATTTGTTATAAAGACATTTGTTCCATAATCACACTGCCCTTAGCATTTGTTATTTTGCCTTTGCTGTACACAGGGAGCACAGGCTTACCAGTATACACTGAGTTATTTTGACGATACCATGTTTTATTAATTAGTGCTGAGTCAGTTCCCCTCAGTGCTTCTCATTTTTTTTAAGCACAGCTACTAGGTCCAATGCTAGCTGAGTACTAAACATCTGTCAAAACTTTTTCTCACAGGATTCAGTAATCCATGTGATTCCATGTATCTTCCCCATCCAACTCATCTCTGTTCAAGAGATCTATTTTGGCACTACCCTTGTGCCCCCTGCTATTCAAGAGCCAAATGTAACTCAGAATCTATACAAGCAAAGTCCACTGGCTGTGTTCCCCCACGCCTATGAAAAAGAAAGCTGCTGCTTCTCTGTTAACCTTTTGTTCTATGTTCACTGGGAGTCCTGCCCATAAGGTTTGCATTAGGTCAGTTTTCTGGCTTCTTGGCCAAATAAATAAAAAACAAAAGGAGGTAGGAGTAGAAATATAAGGAAAAAATATCTCTGATACATCTGAGTAGAACTTTTTATAGTCTAGATGTGGTTTGTGAAGTCTCTGAACTTAGAAATTCTCTTTTTAAGTCAATATCTTCCAGGGAGAAGGAGTTTGTCAGATTTTTAGATGGATTCAAATATTAATGCCTTGCCTCAGGGGGACAGAAACCAAACCTTGGCTTCTCTCTTCCAACAGAAAACTAGACACAGGTTATAATTTCCCTCTTGCCCAGAACTGAAGCAATGACTGGTTTTGTATGTCCAAACCCATTCTCATTACTTTATGAGACAAGACTGATGTCAGTTTCAAAACCCATGAACAAAAGAGAACCATGAGTCTCCCAATGACCTGGGAAGATCTGGATGACAACCTTTAAGTCAGTCATGACCTGTCAGTAAATCTTGAAACTTAACATGATCCACTTACACATTCATACTCACTGTCATAGGTTTTGGAGGATTATAAAGGGGAAAGGAGTATGGCTGTCAGTCACCCCTTTTTCCTCTTAGTGATGTGCACTGTCACCGTCCTTGACAATATGTATAATCTCAGGGGAAAAAACGTAGCTCCTTGTGTCCTAATGTTTGGCTCTCCCCACCGCCTTTACTCCTGCGCTTTAGAAATGGCTAACTGATTGGAATGTCTCCAGTCTGGTGGAAAGAAACAAAAACAAATGTCCTATGTGGTGTTATTTAAAAATGGATTGGGATAATATGAATTACTAGTTAGATGATGTGTACAAAAATCTTTAGCAAGTCATCATCCATAATGCTTTTGAGTTGTGTGAACAAGCTAATGAAAAAGTTAGACCAATTGCCTCTCTCCAGGTTGGGATATTGTTGAGTCAATAAGCTAGATGAAAATTAAACTAGAGCAAGCCTTCACCTGTCAGGATGTGAGCTCCTAGGTGTTAAAATGTCTTTGAGTTATCAGGATTGGGTAGGCAGATTCTCATACATACCTCCCCGAAACTTGTCAAAAATAGGATTTGAGGCTTATGTAAGCTCATTGCAAAACTTAACTTCATTCTGCACTTCCTGAGGGTTCATAATAATTTGAAGCCAGTGCCTTCTTTGAATGAAAGGAATGTCTATTAAAATTGATATATCATATAATTTTCTTTCCTTTTTCCTTCTTCAGATGTTTACAATCTGATCCCAATCTTTTTCTCCATGCAATGAAGATAAATGTCTACTTTCAACTTTAATTGAAACTAGTAGCCAGTACTTTATAATAAGAAGCACCCAGAAATAATTCTAGCCTTCTAAAAGAAATTTTTCAGTTTATCATTCATTTTATTAAATGTGCTTTAATATTAAATGTAACAATTTGAATATATTCTTCTCTCCCCAAAATTTAACATTAATCCTTCTATCTCAATCGGAATATTCTTCTTTTTTCTTTCTTTTTAAAATTTTATTCTTTTATTTTTATTTTTTAGAGATGGGGTTTCAGTATGTTGGCCAGGCTGGTCTCGAGCTCCCGACCTCGTGATCCGCCTGCCTCAACCTCCAAAAGTGCTGGGATTATAGGCGTGAGCCACCACACCTGGCTTCTCTATATTATTCTTTAAAAAAAAAATCAGTGATCTGTAGCTTATTTACCATTCTTGATGAATTCCACATAAATTAACACATATGTAGAAAGGGACCATTTTCCAAGAGTAATGAATTTGATGGGGTGAGAGTAAAAGGAATGGAAGACACCAAGCCACAAAAAATTAGGCAGGCTCCTGAAGAATTTCTAACGCAAAGGGTTACTACAGAAGTTGCCACAGCAAGGCCTACACAGTGGGGAAAAGAAATACTAGCACAGCATCAAGATCACAGCAAGGAGGCTACAAGACTACAGGATTTTTTGCCAGACAAATTTTTCTTAACCTTCATTCCTCTAGCATACGATACAAGTTTTAAAGGCAGTTAGTAATTGTACATTAAATGAAACTGGAAGGCAAGTTTTAAATAAAATCAAAAAGGAATTCGATGCAGCAGCCCGTGGGTTAAACCCTTAGACTAAGATGTGATTTTGGCCACCATAATATTTAAAGTTTGGAGTTTCAATGTCCTTCAGAAGGGCTTTTGTTTTGTAGTCCAGTTCACTGCAGGAACTTGACTACTCTCATGAAACTGGGTATTTTAGCAGTATTTCCTGTTTACTTTCCAGTTTTGAACTCCCAATTTTTGTTGCTGATCCTCCATTTTCTTCGGCACAGAGATTGGAGAGTCAAAGATGTTGACCTTCCCTTGCTCTCATAGAATTTCCATTTCAAATTCCGATTGAGTGAACTTTCTTTGACCTCTTAAAACACTAAGTGCATGGTAGGTAGTCTCAGAGTGCTGTTCATTTGGAAAGAGTGCTTTGGCTATTCCCAGGGTGTTAGCAGTCCATTGCCTAAGCATTTCAAGTCACTTGGGTCACAGTGCCATTTCATGGAGGATAAAACATCATCTCCCACCCACACACAAGTCACAGTAATTAGAAATTTCACAGTTAGGATTTCTTGGAATTTTCCAATTTATCACTCTTCTCTCGATGATATGACTGGTGAACTTGGATTTCAGATAGCCCCATTTCCCCTTCACAAGGTAAGCATGTGATGTTGTTAGGTTATTGAGGGATTTGAGTTGTTTTTCTGTATATGACTATAGACTATCACAAGGATATCTCTCCAGAGGATATTGTTACCAAGAAGAAAGGTGCAGGAAGAGAAGCAGCATGCCTAAACCAAAATTGGAATTAACTGATTATTATACAAGAATAAGGCCCGCCCTTCAGGGTTTAATATAATATATTTTAAGCAAAATGTAACTCTTGTTAACCAAGCATAGACTGAAGAGGGGAAAGAAAACTTCTTAATCCAAAATATTTAACATGATGGCTGTTAGAACCATCGTCACATGGATCAGCCTGGAAAATAATTCAAGTCAGCAGGGGAGTCCATTTTTCTAACCAACAGAACAGCTGATTCAGTTGATATATATAATACCCTCATTCACAGAGGATCATTTGGAGAAGGCCCTGGAATGTTAGTGCAAATAAATCCGTCTGTTTCTCAAAACTTCAGCATTTGATTCTTGATTGATAAGCACAATAACTCCAGATAAAGCATGATTTCCAGAGTAGATAGTTGAATGGGAAACAGGAGACGTCTTTGTTGGCATTGGTGTGCTTAATAAAGCCTCTCCAGAAAACCTTGTTAGGAATGGACTTTGGAGTTAAAGCCAGACTAGTAAGCAAATAGTAGAGACTCTTGTACTGAATCGAGGCCTGCAGCATAGCTCCTTGTAAAGGCAATTTATTTGCAAAGAACAACAGTTTATTTGCCAGTCTACCTCTTCCTCCCCTCCCTTCATTTACTTTTGCTTCCCCCTCTCTCTTGTTTCAACTGCTATCAACAAAATTCTCATAGTCCCTTGAATAGGCAAAAATGCCAAGACAGAAAAATTTGATAAATATTTTTCTATGTTTTCCAGGGCAACAGAGATTGCCACATGGTCCTTCTGATTGGTTAAAGGGAAATTGTCTCTCATTAATGTCCTAATCAAAAAAAAAAAAAAAAAAAGTTTAGCAGTTTCTCTTACATCTCCACTGCTCAAGTGAAGAGAATGATAATTAGGAAATCCATCTGGGCAAATCTAAAAGGGCTGGTGTGGAAACTCGATTTCAAGGATTAGCTAAATTCATGTGACAATTACTATGCCCTCCATTTGCTAGAACTATGTCCCCTAAATATAGCCTGGTACAGAGAAGGCACACCAAGACTGAACTCGTAATTGAGCAAAGTCTTGAGAATGCAGTCGCATAGTTTGGTAATTGGGAGCAGTAACCTTGGAACAAACAGGTTAAATGCCAGCTCCATTACTTACTGTGTAACTCCGGGCAAATTGTTAACTATCCCTAATTTTGAATCTCCTCATTTTTAGAATTGGAGTCTTAATCATCCTGTTTATAGGGTTGTCAAGATCAACATTAAATAGGATAGTTGTGTAGAGCCTTTAATACAATGCCTGCCTCCAGTAAATACTCAATAAATGGAAGCTATATATGTTGTTCTCTGTCTATAAAAGCTGCTTTTCAGCTTGGCGGTGTGGACTGTGGTCAGTCTCCAGCTTGGGTGTTACTTCTCTGGCCTCTGCTGCTCCTTTATTTGAAGCCATGCTGTCCAGTAGACTAGCAGTTTTCCAAGTGTGGACACCAAGCCAGCATTCCAGCATCACTTGAGAACGTGTTAGAAATGCAAATTACTAAGATTCATTCCAGATTTACTGACTTGGGAATCCTGAGAGTGGAGACCTGACGTGTTTTAATGAGGCCTCCGGAGTATTCTGATATGCGTTCAAGCTTGGGAACCACTGAAATAGACTCTCACTCACCCAGCCACTACTTGAGTCAGGCTTCCCTGGTTGATTTTACGACAGCCTGGAGGCAGCATGGAATATTATTGCATTACGATAAACGTCAATAACCCAGAATTGTTACACTGTCCGGTGACTTATTTGTTGTAAGATTTTAAGTAATTCCGTTTATTTTTCTGAACATCAGTTTCCTGCTCTGTCAAATAGGAATCTATCCTGTCCTGCTGTTGTTCTGCTATGGTGTAGTAAGCTTCCAAAAAATTAAAAAGTACCTTATGAAACAGATTCTATTTCAAAGGGGAAAAAGGAATGATAATTGTTATTGAATTTAATATCCAGATTTGTAAAGTCATTTTTTCTTTTATATAAACAGTAAAGACATTAAAATTCAATAAACTTATGGGTAGTTTACCTGCAGGCTTTCCACTTTTACCCTTTAAAACACATGTAAAAGGCCCTGTCAATCTCCTATAACTTTGCTCTTGACCTTGTAATTTTGCTCCCAACACAGCTCACACTTTTTGAAGTGAAAAGAAGAACAGTAAACAAGACAAGGGAAAGAAAGGGAAACGAAGCCAGTTTTTAGCAGTCAGCCACTAAAATTTAGCAGCAGCTATGTTCTCTAGGTCCCAGCCTAAAATATTGATACCCAACTCTATTCTGCATATTGAAGATGGTATTGTGTATATATATATTACACATATATAAAATCTATAACTAGATTTTCCCAGTTATAATAAACTTTGAGTTTTGCAAATTTTTATTATAAATTAAATGCTTCTAATTTCTGCCCTGCCCTGGCTATACTGTCTTACAAAGTTGTTGAGATCTTTAAATGAGGTGAATTATATCACTTATGATTCTTTGGAACGCAAATAACAGAAAACCTAAGTAATACTGGCTTAAGAAAGAAAGAGAGAAGGGAGCAGGTGAGAAAGAAGAATAAGAAGGAAGCGGAAGAGGAAGAAGAGGGAGAGAGGAAAAGAGGAAGGGAAAGGGGAAGGAAGGAAGATAATATACTATCTTGCTTGGTATCAGCAAGTCAGGTATGTCCAGATACACACACAAGGCACCATTAGGTAATAGATTCTTTATTTTAGTGTTGGCTTCTTTCCAAATTGGGATCTCCTCTTACAGTTGAACCATCTCAGCAGATTCTGTTGATATGGGGCCACTCACTTCTAGGAGAAGGATAAAATTTGAGAGTCTTTACTCTGGTATTCTGATCTGAAGGCTCACGGCATGCCAATTGGCTCAGAAAAGGTCATGTACCCACCACTGAGCCAATCATGGTGTCAGAATGGCTCTGATGGGCTTACACCCACAGCAGAGATACAAAAACTGAAAATGGGAAAGTGGTGATTTCCCAGACAGAAAGGAGAGTGAGTGGTGTTTGATGAGCAGGCGAAGTACAGATGTCTATTCTCTTTACTTGCAAGTGCTACAGTTATCAAGACTCAGAAATTTAGTGACATATTTAACTCTAGACACTCTTATCCACCCCTCATTAAGGAAATGTTTGCAAGCCTTCCATGACCTTCTAGTTGACTGCCCCTACCATGCACTGAGAGTGCCATCTTTTATAAGCCATGGAATGCCGCCGGGATTATCTGGGTGGCTGCTATGCCTCAGCATAAAAAAAGTGTAAAAATAGCTGATTCGCACTCTTGCTCTGTCACCTATTCAGTATACAAACTTGTATTAAGTTTCTTAACCTCTCTGTGTCTTATTTTCCAAACATGAGATCAGTGCCTGCCCCACAGGGATACTGGGACAACTGAAAGATGTCAATATGTAAAATGGTTAGTTCTGGCTTCTAGTTGTACTCACCAAGCGCCCTTCTCTAGGGTGAAAAAGGGAAATCTGATATGGAAGTAGCACTGAGGGAAATACAGTTTACAGATCTTGGGTACTTGAACATGCTGCTCTAGCAAGAGACCTGTATAAATAAAGGCAAAAGCCTTAGAGCAGGGAAGGAACTCAAGAGGCAGTCTCAGAAGTTCCAGTCTTTAGACTGGTGTTGCAAAGTTAAATCCATCTTATTGATGACTCACAAAGAGGTGAAGTGTGTTTCTAAGAGTTTGCAAAATTAATTCCATTAATTAAATATTTACTTATTGAGCATCTGCTATGTGCCAGGTGCTATGCCAGATGTTTGGGGATGCAATAATTACTGAGAAAAATTTTGTGTCTCTCTTCATCAAGAAATGTAGTATGGTGGGGAAGACAGAAATAAAGTAAATGATATGGGCACAGGCAAAGACTTCATGACTAAAACACCAAAAGCATGGCAACAAAAGCCAAAATTGACAAATGGGATCTAATTAAATTTAAGAGCTTCTGCACACCAAAAGAAACTGTCATCAGAATGAACAGGCAACATACAGAATGAGAGAAAATTTTTGTAATCTATCCATCTGACCAAGGGCTAATATCTAGAATCTACAAGGAACTTTAATTTACAAGAAAAAAGCAACCCTATCAAAAAGTGAGTGAAAGATATGAATAGATACTTCTCAAAAGAAGACTTTTATGTGGCCAAAAACATGAAAAAATGCTCATCATCTCTGGTCATTAAAGAAATGCAAATTAAAACCACAATGAGATACCATCTCCTGCCAGTTAGAATGGCAATCATTAAAAAGTCAGGAAACAAGAGATGCTGGAGAGGATGTGGAGAAATAGAAACACTTTTACACTGTTGGTGGGAGTGTAAATTAGTTCAGCCATTGTGGAAGACAGTGTGGAGATTCCTCAAGGATCTAGAACCAGAAATACCATTTAACCCAGCAATCCCATTACTGGGTATATACCCAAAGGATTATAAATCATTCTACTATAAAGACACATGCACATGTATGCTTACTGCAGCACTATTCACAATAGCAAAGACTTGGAACCAACCCAAATGCCAATCAATGATAGACTGGATAAAGAAAATGTGGCACATATACACCATGGAATACTATGTAGCCTTAAAAAAGGATGAATTCATGTCCTTTGCAGGGACATGGATGAATCTGGAAACCATCATTCTCAGCAAACTAACACAGGAACAGAAAACCAAACACTGCCTGTTCTTACTCATAAGTGGGAGTTGAACAATGACAACACATGGACACAGGGAGGGGAACATCACACACTGGGGCCTGTCAGGGGCTGAGGGACTAGCGAAGGGATAGCAAGGTGGTGGGGGCCTAGGGGAGGGACAGCATTAGGAGAAATACCTAATGTAGATGATGGGTTGATGGGTGCAGCAAACCACCATGGCACGTGTATATCTATGTAACAAACCTGCACATTCTGCACATATATCCCAGAACTTAAAGTATAATAATAAAAAAAGCAATTGTGTTTTAAGGTTGAAGTATTCTAATGATATAAGAGACACTGAGGAGAAGCAACACATCATAAATTGATACAGGTGTTCAATACACCTCACCTTCCCCACCCCACCACTCTCACTTCAGCTTGCAAGAGCTCCAGTAAGGCTGAGATGATTTTTACCTACATCATCACTCATATCTGTACACCACAAGGGCAACATACTTAATTTTCTTTCGGGTATAGTTATTTGTTGTTTTGGGCCATGTCAGTGGAACCAGTAAGTAAATAAGTAAATAAACTTCATCTATAGCACGTCATAATAATCACCTTTGCCTGGCGCTTGAGTTTTCCAAGTTTATCTTCACATATTTTATTGCAGTTCGTCTTCCCAAATCCTACTATTAGTCCACAGAAGAAACCTAGATTGAAAGAATTAGGTAATTTTTCCAGGTCAAAAATAACAAATAGAAGAGCCAGAACTACATTCTTCTGACTCTGACTTCAACCCCAGTATTCTTTCTGGAGACTGTTATTCCCATTAGGATACAGCAGCAATTTTTTCTCACCCCAGTATCTGTGATACTTGGCGCAGTGCCAAATACACATTGATGTTCAATCAATTTTTTTTAAATTTATGAATGAAAAAGCAGTAACTAATAGAACTTTATGAATTACCTAATTTGATCCTTGAATTTGGATAGTGAAACAGAAACCCACTAAAATTAAATAAATTACTCAAGAATAAATTGTTTTAAGCTTTAAGCAAGTTTCCCTTGGTAGTAATCCATTGCTGCCAGCAGTTTTTATTATGATTGTTATTTCTATTTTATAGTTTGAACTCAGCCAGCTCTAGTATCAACTCATAACTCTTACTGTAATTGCTCAATAGAAAAACAAATATCCTGGTGGTTAAAGAAGGGAAAATAATGAACAACATCATGCATAGTGGCCAAAGAAATTTTGCAAATTGAGTCATTTTCTAGGTAACTAAAGGAACAATTAACCCAGAGAAGAACAGAAAACAAGCATACTGTTGAAATAACAGTGAAGGATAGGTGTCCCATTTCCAACAGGTTTACTTTCTATAAGTGTTAGAAAGGACTCCCCACTCCCAGCATTTGTATTCTAATGGCCAAGGTTTGAATTTGAGCTCCATCATGTAGTACCTATGGGGCTTTAAGAAATTTGGTGAAGGCCCTCACCTATAACATTGGGGAAATAAATGCCATTTCCAAGAGATGTTGTGAGCATTCAATGAAACAGTTGCTGCAAAGCACTGGTACTTAAAAGAACCCTTTAAATGTTCTTTTCTAGGTCAAGGGAGCCCCCCCAAAGCCATTACCTGGTCCTTCCTTGGCAGATCTTTTATAACGTTTATTTAATTTTGTTTCTAAATCATATAACTTTTACAAATAATTTTAATAATGTATTGGTTTAGTATTTCCTCTAAGCACAATCATACCATAAAGCAAACCTGCAGAATGTCTGATCCGTAGGCAGAGATTAATTGGTCAATTATTATGTCCCAGCATATTTTATAGTTTCTATTCCTCAAAAGATTTTAGATTTGAATTTTAATACATGAACATTAAACCACTGTTGAAACCTAATTGTTTATATATAATCTTAGCAGCATTCTTTTTTGCCTTTTGCATAATTCATGAAGCTCAGAGCTTCGTTTCTTCCAATTCAGTGTTTGGTTATATGCCTTGTTTCCATATATCAACAGAGACTATCATTGACTATTTTTTCCTTATAATTTCAGAAATTTTACTGGTAATTGTTATATCTTGATTCTCCACCAAAATAAATATGCTTTTTTATTAATAAAAACTTGTTCCATCTAGGTTTTATTATCTGTAGCAGTTGAGGCCTCTTTAAAATAAGGCATACAAATCTTCCCTTCTTAACACAAGAAAGAACATTACATAGTAATTTAGTGTTTGGGAATCATGATATCTATGTATCCTTTGCTTTTAGCTTTGGAAGAAGAAATTATCCAAGAGAGATGATTTGACTATCAGCATAGCCAACTGATTGTACTCCTGAGGCCCAGAATCCAATTGAGCACAATCAGCTGCAGGCTGGTTGCTTCCTCTCTAATCCTACCTTTTTCCCTTTCTTCTTCTCATTCCTCCCCAACAACAGTGGATCTGGCTGTTAGGCTCCTGTTTTTGAATTTCTCCTTATTCTGAATGCTGTGGTTACTTTGGCAAGTCACATGTGTCCTGCATTTGTATTCTTCAACACCATTTCTTTATCCTATTTATATTGACATTGCAAATTTAAGGTGACATCTCATAACTGGAGATTTTAAGAAACATCAATTAGATGAAATTGTACCCAAAAAATGCCTTACATAAATGGGCAAGTACTTGATAGTTACCCACTATATTTAGTTCTAGTTTTGTTATTAATTCATCTATAATTAGGCCACTATTGTGAGCACAATTCAGTAATTAATGTCCTAACACTGCTCCATGCCTAGCACAGTTTAATTTTTATGTGTTCATATCAAGACTATGAATTCTTCAAAAGGGTGCCATGCCTTCCATTTCTCTGCACACCCTAAGTAGAACTAATGAAAATGATACTAGCAACAGTCTATTATGTAATTACATCATTACAGCAATCCTCTAGGGTTGGATTATTGTATCATTTAATAAATGGGAAACTGAACCTCAAATTGCTTTAGTGGTAGAGTCTTAATTCAGACTCTGGTAATGTAATCACAAAGGTAGCTCTCTTTACCGTTATTATAAATCCCTTAAGTGCTGATCATAGTGCCTTGCCTAGTAAGCACCTGTAAAGCTTCACTGTTCTGATTGTCTTTTTGATTCTTCTCCCTTGCAGATGGACCCCCATGAGAACATCTTATTGAGCACTCTTGAGATAAAAAATGAAATGGCCACATCTGAGGCTGTGATGGGACTTGGAGACCCCAGGAGCACAATGCTAGCCTATGATGCCTCCAGCATCCAGTATCGGAAAGCCGGGTTGCCCAGGCATAGTTTTGGCAGAAATGCTCTGGAACGACATGTGGCACAAAAGAAAAGTCGCCTGAGGAGACGTGCCTCCCAACTGAAAATCACCATCCCTGACTTGACTGATGTGAATGCCATAGATCGGTGGTCTCGCATATTCTTCCCAGTGGTTTTTTCCTTTTTCAACATCGTCTATTGGCTTTATTACGTGAACTAAAACATGGCCTCCCATGGGAAGCAAGGACTAGATTCCTCCTCAAACCAGTTGTACAGCCTGATGTAGGACTTGGAAAACACATCAATCCAGGACAAAAGTGATGCTAAAATACCTTAGTTGCTGGCCTATCCTGTGGTCCATTTCATACCATTTGGGTTGCTTCTGCTAAGTAATGAATACACTAAGGTCCTTGTGGTTTTCCAGTTAAAACACAAGTGATTTGTACACATGCTGGCAAGACAGCCTGAGTGCTCCATGTTGTCTGTTTAGTATGCAGCCTGCTCAGAGGGGAATAATTTGGAAGATATTTTCAGAAGGCTCAATAGCATTGTCACTCATTTGGCCAGATACTCCCCATCTTCCTTTTTAAGGTTGGCGTGCTGTTGAGATGGCATTGTGCTTATGAAACATTGTCTGTAATGCCATGCAAACATGTTACTTGAAGATGATCTGTGCCTGTCTTATTAAAATGATAATGGTGTCATGGGAAGATTATTCCCACTAGATTCTAAAGGATTCTCATGTGATTGGAGCAGGCTAGGGGAATCAAGACAGAGACTCAGGAAGCTGATTTGGCCAATCTCTTTGCTTGAGCACAGAGAATCAACTATGGTGTCTTTCATCTTGGCATTTAGAGGTGAGGAGACTTCTGAACATTATCGTGCATGGTGGCCAAGGAAATTTTTGCTAAAAAGCTATTTCCTAGGTGGTTAAAGTAAGAGTTAACAACACAGAGCAGAGTAGAGAATCAGAAACGACCATTGTAACAAAAATCAAGCAAGCAAGCAAGCATGACCCTTATCAGTTCCACACAGCATCGGGTCTATACGTACTGTGTCTAGTGGCAAAGGGCGAGTAAGAGGGGTTGTTTTTCCAACATCACAAGCTTTGACAGCATACCTAAAGAGGTTTTTATAGTTTAATCAAAGATAGCCATGAAATACAAAACTTAGAGAAATGAGAATTGTATTAGATATTCAGGTTAGATTCAGAGTCATTCAAATATACAAATATAGAGCACAAACTAGCAAACAGATTGTTTTTCTCAGACTATGTCGGCTGTCTCTGCAATTTTTGTCCCTATAATTTTACTTCTGAATTTAATAGGGTATTTCAAGAGAAGGATTTGTTCATCACTTTAAAGAATTCATGGTCCTCTCCAGCTTTTTGGCTTCCAAAATTCTGATTATATTTTTAGGAGACTGGCAAAGTACGGCTTTGGAGAGATTGAGTGAACTATATTTTCTTATGTGCAATGAAATTCACAATTCTATTTTCCACAGCAAACAATACTTCAAGGAGTATGAACACAAGGAGAGTTAATTTGTGAGTTCATTGAGTTTGGGCTTGATTTTCTTAAGAGTGCTTTGGTTGTATGTATTGGAATCTGCCTAATCAAGGAAAAGATGAAAACTAGTGGAAAATGACAACAAAGCCACATTAACATGATAAATGTTATGAGCCTCAGTTGGTATTGCAGAAAAATACGTAACTGTTAACCAGGCAGACATGATGGCTTTTTTTTTTCTGCTTTTAAATTATGTCATTGTGCTTCTTTCCATACTAATTGGATATATGCATTCATATGTTGGACAGGAAAGAGAATAAGCTAATATGTCATACTTCCATCAATATGAGGTTTATATATTGCTTTTCTTATACAAAATAGCGAATTGCTAAATTTTCCTTCAAGTTTAATTTGACTGAATATTTTCTTGGAAGATGACTTTGCTATTTCATTTTAAAAACAAAGAAACCTCTTCTTTTTAGAGTAACATCCCTAATTGTGCATAGTAACCAGTATCTGCCTGTGGATAATGTATGTTTTCTTGATTTCTTATTTCCTTTATGATTCAGCAGCTTGGAATATGATGGAGTACTATTGTCCTTGCATTCCAACTGTCCAAGAAAAACAACCTTTATCCTTCAGCTTTCTGAATTTGCCCCAAAATGGGATGGTATTTTTGTTTCACCAATGTAGGAAACCTTGGCTCTTATGTTTTGGTTACATAATCTTGAACACCTCTAAGTATAATCTTTGGGCAGAATCTGACCAAGATTCTTCTCATAGGCTCGGAGTAGAGATTCCTCATGTTTCTTCAGGGACATACTTTCTCCTAGGCAATCATTTTGGGGCATCACACTAAGTAAAGTGCCTGCCCCTTGTAACCAGGGGGTAAAGTTTGAATAAAAAACATCAGGAAGGAGCATATAGATAACTCAGGGGAACAACTCCAAAATGCCATTCTGAAAAGGCTCTTCTATAGACAACTCAGAGCCCAAGTGTAGAAGGAGCCTCTTATGTGCAACCACTGTACAAGCCATAAAAATCTTTGATATTGCCATTTATGATTATAAAAAAATTTTAGATGTCAAAGGAAGTCAACAGAGCAATCAAGAACAAAGTGAAGAGAAGCATCTTTGCAGTTTGAGCCTCAAAAGCATATAACCAGGAATTAATTTCTGCTCTCAGTGATAAGAAACAAGACAAAGGAGAAAAGATGGGACCTTAGAAGCAATGCCATAGAGTGAAAAGCATACATTGGCACTCAGTAACCACAGAGATAGAAACAACTGACTCATCATCTCCAGAAATAACCGTAGATGTAGAATTTATTCTTAAATATATGTTTGGTTGAATTGAAATGCAGTCATCAAATGTGAGGAGGGGGGCTAGACCTGATAAGTCTAGGAAGACCAGTCAGCTTGATAGCCAGTTGTTAAACTAAAGGACCACAAAGGTGTGTTTTAGTAGTTCTGATATGGGATTACTATCAGTTTATACATATGTATAGATTTTCTTTTGATTATAAACAGCCAGATAGCCAGCAATTAAGGTGTTTTTTCATCTTTGTGAAATTCATAGACAAATTCTGACTCTAAAATGCACAGTCTACATGAAAATCTTTGATCTCAATCTGTATATATATATATTGTACATGACTGCTAGTAGGTATGAAATGCATTTCAGAATTGAAAACTCATGCAACATAATCATGTGTTTGCATAAGGAATGTTAAAATTCTTTCTACTGCAATTTATTAACAGGGGAAAAGACTCAAGCAGTGCCATCTAGACCTTTTCTCTTCTCATTTCTACAAAAGCAGTGCTAAGTAAAATAATAATAATAATAAAAACGGTTTATGAACCAAAAGACTTTACATTCTAGAATTAGGAACACACAAAAAATCTGTCAGCTTGCAAAAGCACAACATGTAAAGAAAGAGCAGTGGAATGCATAATGGGGAAATGAATCACATTTATATAAAGCAAGACCTACATTAAATTGGCAACTAAGACAATTTCCATTTTCTATAGGTAACTGTGTTCCAGTTTAATGATTACCTTCATGCTCAACAACAAAAACAGCAATGCAACATTAACAAAAACAGGTCTTACAACATATCTACATGTATATATGTGTATATATAGATCCATATAAACATACATACATATATATGTATTCATATGTTGGAAAACAAAAGGAATAAGCTAATATGTTTTGTTTCCTTCATTAAACCAGTATATGAGTATTTTTAATTTGGCAACCAAAAGTCAACACATTGAAATAAGTAATACAGGGTACTGAGCATTTCTCTATCAGCAAATCAATGCCTACAGTTTTTATGAACCATTGCACAGTTTAACTCGACAATAGTACTGTACCCCAGAACATCAGAAGTTAAGTAGTTGTCACATTGCTTGTCCAATTGCTCTCTTTTTTAAGGTAACAAATAACGTTGTCCATTGGTGATTCAAAAACAAAAATGTCTTAAGAAAATGAAAAATGATAAAAATTCCTCCATAGAGGAAGAAAAAAAAATAACTAAACCTCACCATGTTGGTTAGGGTGAAATACTAAGTACTCAAAACTGTAGCAATCATGCCAATTGGCTAAATGTACAGAGTACATGTAATGTGAACAACCATAACTTTCACTGAGCGTGTGTAAATATTAAAACAGATTTCTTAAATATTTTTAACTTCTAATTTGTATTTTATGGTAAGGCAATGTGCTAATTCTGTTTATGGCTTAAATTGATGTGTTATAATATGTAAATAATTAAACATGCTGTAAATGAATAGTCAATAGATACAAATAATTGTTTAGTTTTTTTCTTAATTTTTATTTATTTTTTACAAAGTACAGTTACTGCAGTGACCCCAGCAGAGTAATTTAAACACCCTTTTGTATAAATGGTTTGGGAATCCCAGACAGAAGGGTTTCAGTTTGCTATCACACACACAGTCACATGCAGTCACACACACACACTCAAACACACATAATCTTTTGCTCACCCACACTGTCTCTCTCCCCCTCTATGGGAAACACTCTACTGTTTATGTAGTCAATGTAACAACCAGAGATAGCCTTAGAAATGGCAATTGGGAAAAGCAAAGATGATCATTGATAACTTAATAGAGTTTTTATATGTCAGAGTTCAAGAAACCAAAGTTTGCAACTTAAATCTCAGTTTTCAGAGTAAAAGTTTGTATAGATGGCACTACAGAAAATAAAAATGTTTATTCCTACCAGCTCCAGAAATGTGTTACACAGAATACATACTAGAAGACTTTTTTTTAATAATAGTATTTTGTCCTTAGGTAGTACTGTTCCTTTCAACCAAAGACTCCAGAATTATTGAAAAACAAAAAAGGAAAGAAAAAAAAAAAACAAGAAAATGGGGGGTGGGGGAAGGACGCTGCTTCACACCAAAGGTTTAAAAAATATTTTCCAAATGCACTAGGAACGTTGTAAAAAAACAGAAAGTAGTGAACAGAATGCTAATTAAGATACTGCCCTAGAGAAATCCTTTTTTTTTTTTTTTTTTTTTAAAGCAGCACTTGTAAAAAGCTATTCAAATTTGGAAATTGAAGTAGAATATTTCTGTAGATATATGCAAAATTCTGACATAAAATTTTAATTTGCTTAGAGAAGTTTTATTTGTAATAAAGATAAATGTGATTCAAATGATGAAAAACAAAACTTTATGTTCTTTGAGTTCCCAAACCAAATGTCACTCCCCTGTCACATCCCCTAACCTGATGCCCGTGTGTGTCCTTGCACCATTTGAAGCAAGTTGACAGTTCCATCAGTTTTTGTTTTGTTTTGTTTTGTTTTGTTTTGTTTTGTCTTTTCTTTTCTGGCTCAATAATTTGAGTTCAGCCATGGTCATTTTAAACATAATTAATTCACACAAAGTTGCCTATAATTTAATTTAAATCTCATAGCTTTAAATTTTTTTTTGCATGGGTGTTTAAATAGTTCTGTTATGAATATTGTCCCTGCACAGTTCTAAATTGCCATTTTATTTTAAAAAGTGATATTCTAGTTTCTTCACAATGTAGTGATCATCAGCCTTACTAATTACCTTGTAGCCTTTCTTAATATGCACATAATGCACATTTTCCAATGGCTAGAAAAATGCAAAATACAATGGATATCATTGCATCTATTTTCATGTCTTTCTAAAAACAGAACTACTAAAATCTCTGGGATACATGAGATAGTAAAAAAATGAGGATTATAAATGAATAGCACATAAGAATTATTTTCTTGAATTTAAACTTATTGCAGCCAGTTTCAGCATGTAAATATATAATAATGTTGGCTAGTGTGTAATTCTTGAACTAAGAAATATAAATAAAAATAAAAAGATTGTGTGTGTGGTTTCATTGTGTTTGGAATATTTCTTGTTTGATTTATATTAGTATGTAGTTAGTATGAGTTATGTTGCAGAATGATAGCTTTTGTGAAACGCGGTAAGAAGCCTGGGAACTTGGGATCTACTGGTCAGGCAAACTTGAATTTGAGCATTGATTTGCCTGTTCCTAGGCGAAATGTGTAGTGACAACCTGACTCTCAGTTTTCTTATCCATAAAGCAAAGACATAATTTTACTTTTTAGTTGTGAAGGTGAAATGAAATAAACCCCAAAGATCTTAGCACAGTACAAGCTATGTGGTAAGTGGTCTATAAATAGATGATATTATTTTTAATTATCATCATCACAGAAGATTCTGCATATATCTTACAAATGCTATTACCAGATTTAAAACTTCACCAAAATTAGTTTAGATAGTTTATGTTAAGGATAACTAATTAAAAATTCGGCTTTTATCATGAAAACAAAGGATAAACATGAGGTGTTTATTTAACATTCAACATATATTTGCTGAAGACATTGGGTAATCACTTCTCAAAAACGGATCTTCATTTAATTCTTACCATATTCCTGAAAGTACAAGAAACTTGAGCTCAGGAAGAATAAGTACCTTGCCACTGAGAGAGAAAGAGCCTGGATTTCTACCCAGGTAAAATTCTTTCTACCTCATCATTAAAACTGGGGAACAGATTTGTCCAATTCTCACTCATTTGGGGGAAACATTTCCCAAGAAATATGTGCCAAGAGGCTGCCATCTAGCAGAGTGTGCACTAATACTGGAAATACAGTGGTGAACACAAAGTCCCTGCTTTCTTGAATTATGTGGCACCTCTCAAAGGTAGGGAAACTATCTGACTCCAGTGAATCATTTGATGACAAGCCTAGTGTTTTCAGTCCTACTGACTTTGGAATGTCCAAACAGCATGTTGGTAGCCTCTGCCAGCTTGAGAGAGAGCCTATCAGAACACAATTGTCCAATAAAGTCACAGACTAAAAAGAGTTATGGATGAGTAGTAATAAACGCTACATAAAAGATCCAGCCCTAAAATGGGTGAGACTCAGTTCTTAGGGTCTGTTGTAAATTGTAAAATCTAGGAATATGAAACACCTAAATGTGTGCTTGACATCACTCATGGTAAGTTTCAGCATTTTCTTCCAGCAGAGAGAACACATGTAAGCTCACATACATGTACATACATAAGTGGTGGTGGTGTGTCAGGATGTTAGTGTGTATGCATGTGTGTGGCCCTATGAGCCCATGTAGGCAGGGGAAGATGGGAGGGCCAGTAGGAAATACTACCAGTGATGGGCTTCACAGCTTACAACTTACCTCAGAAAGAGAAATTCTCCAGATGTTGTCCCCCCCCCAAAAAAAAAAAAAGAAAGAAAGAAAGAAAAGAAAAGAAAAAAAACTGGCAGTTGGTGTTGAGAAACTTTCCACCCTACATCTTCCAAAGCTATACTTTCTTAAAGTGGACCCTTTAGACCCTTGCTCTCTTCTGAAACTTGTTTTAATTCTGGTAAGTTGCATGCCATTTTTCATGCAGAATATTTCTCTGAGCCATGAAACCCACCTCCCAGAATAATACCAGTTTAATGGGGACAATTCCCATGTTCCCTAAAATCTCTGTGGGCAATAGCCAAATGTGCAAGTCCTCTCTGACCCTCCACACCACAGCACCCCTATCTCACTATGCAGACTAGAATGAAGAATAATCTTGGGATGACAAATCCCAAAACAATTGTCTTTTCATCAATGCATTGATTTGTGTGTGTTCTGGTCTTTTCTCCTCTTTTGTTTCAAATAAGATTGCTAAGTCATCAGTATTGATTATATATTTGGTTTTGGACTTTAGAAATTTTAATTGGAAAGAAAAGAGAAGCCGCTGAGACATGCAGATGAAGCTTAGCTCTCAGGAAAGTGAAAGTATAAGGGTAAGAGTGAAAGGAGAAGGGGAGCTGTTTCTCAGAGACTGGGATAGGGAAGAAGGACCACAGGCTCCAGAGCAGTAGAGACAATGTCTTCAATGACAGAGACCTAGGGAATGGCAGCCTCAGAGCAGATGGCACAGTGACATTTAGGATACCAGGCCCTGGGCACTGCCCCAGGCATACTGCTAAAGCAGCAGAGTCCTGGGGGCACAGGGCAAGAATCAAACAGACTGGGATACCTCAGCAGAAAGGAAATGTGGCATTTCCTATAGAGCTTCATTTATGAAGTTAGGCTCACCACTACACTTCTGTCTGGGACCTGGTGGGTACCTGGTCTCTCCATCCCAGAAAGTGATATGAGAAGCAACAAGATGAATTTGATATCAGAATTTAATATGCTATTCCTAGAAATAGATATCTAATAGTGTAAAGGTAATGGCTCCAGTTCTGAAAGTTAGAAGACTAATGAGATCCAAAATTTGGGTAGACGATTAATATATCCCATTATCCTGTCTTGCAAACCCAAAGGCATACAGAGGGCTTAGTAGGAATTTTAAGCAAATAATAAAGGTCTGGTGTCATACAATAGGGAGTGGAGGAACCATAGGGAAGTGGGATGACATGCTCTAAAGACCCAGCCACTTTTGAGCCCTGGCTGATTGTTGCCTTGAGGAACTGCAAGCCCAATGTTGCCAGATTCATCTTAGATTGAAAAAGAAAAAAACAAAACAAAACAAAACAAAACAAAAAACCAAAGCATTGAATCCTCCACTTTCCAGACAAGTACAGAATGGTCAGAGAGATACTGGCAAATCAACTTTTCCCATGCCCAGAGGTCTACGTGGATGTTTCTGTAGCTGTCAGCCTCAAGGTGAGCTTGAAGAGGGAGTGTGTTAGGAACTCCCTGAGAGTTTATGTAGACTGAACAAGATTTAGTGCCATTGTAAGTGGAGCAATATCCCTTTCCTGGTGGTTGACACCTTGCAAATGTAAGAAAGTAAAACAGGGCTTTGTTGTGTTCTTGAAAGACAAGAAAGTTATAGAAACATGTTAGTATAAATGGGTACAGAAGATTGCAAACGGAAGTTTACACAGTGTGAACAAAATCTGTTTGGCTTTTAGAGGGCTCACTTTGAGGACCTTTGTCTCTCTCCTCTGAATCAGCCCTTTACCCTCCCAATGTTTCTTGAACTTACCTTGCATTGAGGTGGGCCTGACTGAGACTAACAGACAAAGCCCTCAGAAGAGGGATTTTAGTGAGAAGCTAAGGGTTACAAAGACTGTAAGGAATAGCTAGAAGAGCCTTGGAGAGATACAAGGAATGGACGGGGCGTAGGACTCAAGAGACACTCAGGGAGCCCTGTGCTCACTATATCAACAACTCTGGTGATGGAGAATGGGGCACAAATAATTGAACAATAGAAGTTACTCACATATTTCCACCACTCTGAGACTCAATGTAGACTGGAGTTTAGTCAATGAACCAGAAGTGCAGAACTAATAGAAGGTTATCCAGAAATTTTGGGATAAATCAGCAATGAGGGAAGGAAGGAGCATACAAGTGAGAAGAAGAAATTGGCTCTAATGATAATAATGTATGTATATAGCTGATAAAGAAAACAGCTTGAAAATTGCTAGTCTGCAGTGGCGGGCTGAGGAAACCTGGTCTCACCCATTGGTGTCCCTGGAGAAGACCAGGGAAAGAAGGAAAAAGAAAGCGAAGGAGGGCAGAAAGAAAGAAAAAGAAGAAGAAAAGATGGAATTTGGAAACATTTTCAGCATCAGACCATCCCCAACCATGTGCTGTGAGGTTAATTCACACCATAGAGCAAGGTGTCAATTATCACCACATCTCTGCTGCAGAGGACACAAAATGGCACCACTGGCATTGCATGTCCCAGGGGCCTAACTCTAAGTCTCAGGCATTTCACTCCTTTACTTGACTGCTGCCCAATAGATTACTTACTTCTGTTTAGCTTCTGGGGATACAGCGTTTTTGAGAGTAAAATTAGAAACAAGGCTAAATCTTGACAAGAGAAAAAAAAATGGAGAAGTGTTTATTTCTAAAGCTCTATTTTACGTTGACAGTTTTAGATTTTTAAATGTTATTCTCAAAAGCTGAGAACTGCCAAAGTCTAGACATGTTGGTGTTTCCCTTAATTTATTTGGGTGACAGGGGAGGGTCGTTGAAATAAACAAGTGAGTAACTTAAATATGTCTTCTACAAATTTTTGAAAGCCAACTTTATTGCTTGCTTTCTCTTTTTTTACATATGGCTGTTGCTCTTCCCTCATTTAAATCTATTTTGAATTTATAAATGCAATACTTCTCAATGTGGAAGATTATGGGTTTTCTTTTCTACACCCCCAAACTAAGCCTTGAATACACTTAAGACAACACAGGGAAAGAAATCACGCTTCTCCCATCATCTGAACAACTAGACATGAGAAAGCTGTAGCTTCCAAGTAAGCAAGTGATTTTGTGAACTTGCAGGCTAATAAAGCCCTCCCAAAAGTTATGTGAAACATATGTCAGGGACATGTCAGAGTTCCGGGTACCTCGATATAGGAGAGGCCCAGGGTAGAGGTCATACTACTCATTCTCTGAGTAGACTAAACTGGACTGAAAAAAATGGAAGGTTCTCCCCTTGCCTCGTTCTCTTTACAAGCTTAAGAACACCCTCAGAGGGTATCAAAGCTCCATTCAAGGTTGGCGACCTTTCTGAAGTGGCTTGCCAAATCTTTATTTGTTCATTTTAATTTATCATTCCACTTGCCAGGAATTCATTTGAACATTTAGAGAATCTCTCGCTATATATAAAACAAAGCTATTGATGCATACAAAGTACAAAATGATTAATAAATAAAAAGCTTTTAAATGTTTAAGAAGCTTCATCTAAAATTAAATTAGAGGGGATCTTGCCAGTTTGAAGGGAGATTTTCCCATTCTGGCTTTGGCAGATAGTAGGGACTCTGGCTCCTGGCTAAAGTTTTTGTTCCAGGAACAGTCTTGGAGCACTGGGACAGCCTCTTTGGGATCCCTGGTTTGCAGTGGTCAGGAAAAAGCAAATGCTAGGGGAGGTTCCCAAGCCCATACAGCACATGTAGAGTCTGGTGGGCTCTCTGGCTTTCAATCTCCCTTTCCAGGATATATTAGTTAGGGTTCTCCGGAGAAACAGAACCAGCAGGATGTGTGTACATATATATATATATATATATATATATATATATATATAAATAAAATAAAGAATTTACTTATGTGATTGTGGTAGACGGCAACTCCAAAATATTCAAGGTAGATCAGCAGGCTAGGGACTCAGGAAAAAGTCACCATCCCAGTTTCAAAGCTATCTGCTGGCAGAGTTTCTTCTTGCTCTGAGGCAGTAAATCTCTTATTCTACTCAGGCCTTCAACTGATTGGATGTGGCCCACTCACATTATGGGGGCCAATCTACCTTGCTCAAAGTCCACCAATTTAAATGTAAACTCACCTAGAAAACACCCATATGGAAACATCCAAAATAATATTTTACCACATATCTAGTAATACTGAAAAAAATATGCTATTTAATATGGGTGCTTTTCCTCATAGAACCAACCTCGCTAGCAATTTTTGCGTTTTGCTCCTACTTCATTGGTTGCCCCTTTTCAGAGTCCTTGGCTGGTTTTTCATCTGCTCCTCAACCTCATCATGTTGGAATGCCTCAAATTTATATTTTCATTACACATCTCTCTCCTAAACACAAAGCACCTTTTTGAGCTCTTATTTTAACCATCCAGTGGACATCCCAGACACAATATATTTAAAACTGATCTTTCTCCCAAACTTGATGGTAGCTTTTGTTATTCTCACCAAGAATCTTGTGTCCTACTTTATTCCTCTTTTCCTCTCAACTTGCATCTAATCCATTAGTGGCCATTCCTTCAGAACATATCCAGAATCTGACCACTTCTCACTCCCTTATCTATTACCACCCTTTTTGGGTCATGACTATCTTTTCCCACATTATTTCAACAGCTAGTCTCCCCATTGCTGTTCTTGCCTCCCTACAGACTGTTTTCAACTTTGCAGCTTTAAAAGGCAAGTCAGATCACAAAATTGCTCTGCTCGAAACACTGTAATGGCTCCTCATTTCAATCAGTGTAAAAGACAACTTTCTTACAATATTCTGAAAGTCCATAGGCAGCCTGGTTCTCATTGCTGGCCCCCTGACGCTGACTCCCCCTGCCTCTGAGCTCCAGCCACCTGGCCTCATTGCTAAACTCAACAAGCCAGACATACTCCTGCCAGGGCTTTCATTCTGCTCTCTCTGTCCAGACCCATCTCCCCAGAATCTGCTTAGTTCACTCACCCTCTTCAAGACTTTCAAGGAGCCCCTTCCTTACCACCTTATTTGGTTCTGTTACCAACCCTCTACTCTCTAACTACACCACTCTCAGTGTTTACCTCCTTCCCTGCTCTATTTGTTATTTTCTTTACCCATGCTATTGCATAGTCAACTTATTCCCTATGCTTTTTGTCACCTGTCTCTCCTGCTAGGATGTAGATCCTTAAGGGTATGTGCCATGTTTGCATTTTTCACTGATTTATTACAAATGTACAAAAATATATACAGTAGATATTTTATAAATATTTATTGAATGAATGAATTAATAAACAAGTTTAACACCCAAATACCTATCAAAGGCATAAATTGGATCACTTACTAGAGGAATATTGCCTTGACAACAGCCAAAGTTTCTAATTTAGTAAGTTTGGGGGTGGACTCACTGGCCTGATATTTTTATAAGCAATCTAATTATTGCCATGGTCATTAAAATTTCAAGAACACTGCTGAAGATCCCTCAAGATCCTGATTTACCCTGACAATGTCAGTGCCTCTTAAACTTCCTGAGTTTCCACATCAGGGCTCTTGTCAAAGATTTTATTCTATCTATAAATCAGCAGATGACCCAAAGAGTGTCCTGAACAGAGAAAAAAGTGTTTTCTGGCTTATTTTTCTTTTAAATGATGTTAATAAAAGTTGTGCTTGATGATATAGTTTGGCTGTGTCCCCTTCCATATCTCTTCTTGAATTCCCGCATATTGTGGGAGGGACCTGGTGGGAGGTAATTTAATTATGAGGGTAAGACTTTCCCATGCTGTTCTCATGGTACTGAATAAGTCTCAAGAGATCTGATGGTTTTATAGAGAGGAGTTCCCCTGCACAAGTTCTCTCTGTTTACCTGCTGCGATCCATGTAAGACATAACTTACTCACCCTTGTCTTCCTCCACGATTGTGAGGCCTCCCTGGCCACGTGGAACTGTAAGTCCATTAAACCTCTTTTCTTCTCTGTCTCAGGTATGTCTTTATCAGCAGCATGAAAACAGACAAATACAGTAAATTCATACCAGGAGTGGGTGCCGCTAAAAAGGTACCTGAAAATGTGAAAGCAACTTTGGAACTGGGTAACAGACAGACGTTGTAACAGTTTGGAGGGCTCAGAAGAAGAAAGAAAAATGTGGGAAAGTTTGGAATGCCCTAGAGACTTGTTGAATGGCTTTGACCAAAATGCTAACAGTGATATGGACAATGAAATCCAGGCTGAGGTGGTCTCAGATGGAGATGAGAAACTTGTTGGGAAAGGGAGCAAAGGTGATTCTTGTTATGTTTTAGCAAAGAGATTGGTGGCATTTTGCCTCTGCCCTAGAGATTTGTGAAACCTTGACTTTGAGACAGATGTCTTAGGGAATCTGGCAAAAGAAATTTCTAAGCAGCAAAGCATTCAAGAGGTGACTTGGGTGTTGTTAAACGCATTCAGTTTTATAAGGGAAGTGGAACATAAAAGTAAGGAAAATTTGCAGCCTGACAATGCAATAGAAAATAAAATCCCATTTTCTGAGGAGTAATTCAAGCCGGCTGCAGAAATTTGCATAAGTAACAAGGAACCAAATGCTAATCTTCAAGACAGTGGGAAAAATGTCTCCAGGGAATGTCAGAGATCTTCATAGCAGCCCCTCCCATCACAAGCCAGGAGGCCTAAGAGGAAAACATGGTTTCCTGAGCTGGGCCCGGAGTCCTTGAGCTGTGTGCAGCCTAGAGACTTGGTGCCCTACGTCCCAGCTGCTCCAGCCACTCCAGCTGTCTCTGAAAGAGGCCAACGTAGAGCTTGGGCCATGTGTTCAGAGGGTGCAAGCCCCAAGCCTTGGCAGCTTCCATTGGGTGTTGAGCCTGTGAGTGCACAGAAGTTAAGAACTGAGATTTGGGAACCTCCACCTAGACTTCAGAAGATGTATGTAAACATCTGGATGCTCAGGAAGAAGTTTGCTGCAGGGTAGGGCCCTTATGAAGAAACTCTGCTAGGGCAGTGTGGACGGAAATGTGCGGTCAGATCCCCAACACAAAGTCCCTAATGGGGCACGGTCTAGTGGAGCTTTGAGAAGAGGGCCACCATCCTCCAGACCCCAGAATGGTAGATCCACTGACAACTTGCACCATGCTATGCACCTGGAAAAGCCTCAGACACTCTGCCAGCCTGTGAAAGCAGCTGGGATGGAGGCTGTACCCTGCAAAGCCACAGGGGTAGAGCTGCAGAAACCACAGAAACCCACCTATTGCATCAGTGTGACCTGGATTTGAGACATGGAGTCATTGGAGATCATTTTGGAGCTTTAAGATTTGGCCACCCCACTAGATTTTGGACTTGTGTGGGGCCTGTAGCCCCTTTGTTTTAGCCAATTTCTCCCATTTGGAATGACTTTATTTACCCAATGCTCATAGCCCCATTGTATCTAGGAAGTAACTAACTTGCTTTTGATTTTACAGGCTCATAGGCAGAAGGGACTTGCCTTGTCTCAGATGAGACTTTGGACTGTGGACCTTTGAGTTAATGCTGAAATGAGTTAAGGCTTTGGAGGACTGTTTGGGAAAGCATGATTGGTTTTGAAGTGTGAGAATATGAGATTTGGGAGGGGCCAGGGTCAAAGTGATATAGCTTGACTGTGTCCCCAGCCAAATCTCATCTTGAAGTCCCACTTGTTATGGAAGGAACCCAGTGGGAGGTAATTGAATCACAAAGGCAAGCCTTTCCTATGCTGTTCACATGATAGTGAATAAGTTGCATGAGATCTGACAGTTTTATAAAAGGAGTTTCCCCTGCACAAGTCTTCTCTTTGCCTGCCTCCATCCATGTAAGATGTGACTTGCTCTCCCTTGATTGTGAGGCCTCCCCAGCCACGTGAAACTAAGTCCATTAAATCTCTTTTTCTTTGCAGTCTCTGGTAGGTCTTTATCAGCAGCATGAAAAAGGACTAATAATGCTTAGGAATGTACAGAGTTTAATGGAAAACATTAAAAAATTAATATGCAGTTTCAAGATTAGAGATTCTCCTAATTTTTCTCTAAAAATGGAGAATCTTCCATTATGGGAACCTTTATCCAGGTACTTATTGACCCTCTGCTTCATGTTTCCATGTATCTTATTTATTTGCAACTCATAATTTTCTCTTCTCTTGACCCCGATGCCTATTAGAGAAAGGGAGAATGAGAATGAAACTCAGACCTAGATATTTGATCTAGGGTATAAATAGAAAAGCCCAAAACTTAATCACAAAACTAGTTACAGGCCTTAACTTGCTATATGAGCTCAGAACTTCAGTTCAACCCTCTGAAGTTTAGCTTTCTCATCTATAGAAGAAATAATCTTTTCGTACCTATGTGAAAACGTTCTGCAAAAGTGCAAAGTGTATATGATGCATATGTTGCTATATGTGTAAAGTATATATGCTGCTATAAATGCAAAGTGTATATACTGTATATGCTGCTAAGATAATATCAATGTAATAGTCATCTTCATTTTCTGATCTACATTTGTGGTGAACATTTCTTATATTGTCCTGTCTACTGTGTTGAGGATAATGGCTTACCAAAAACAGGGAGGGTTAGACATGACAGAAGTTCTCCCTGGTATAGACAATAAGAAGATGTGTTGTCTGAAAATAAGTGCAAAACAATAATAAAATTGAATGCAAGTTAGCCTTACCACTATAATCCCTTAATGGTCAACAGTTTCAGAGGTAAAATATGACTTCCCCCAATAAGTCACACTTCCTCATTGTCCCACCCACACCTTGGAGAACCACCCTTCTCCACTCATAATCCTTACGAGGGCTTCAGAACTGCCACACAACTCAGGCCTGACCAATTAATTTAATCTATCTCACCTGGCCACAGGGGATTTGTTGAAAAATAAGTAAGAGACCAAGTCAGTCTCATCCACGGCCTGCAATCCTAGGACTTCTGTGTGCATGGAGGACATGCATTTATTACAGCTGGATTTAAGGATGTGGCAGGACATAAGAGTGACACTCCTGGCAGCTATCTGCCAGCACAAGAAGAGTGTCTGCCTGGGGACTGAGCCAACACAAATGAGAGCAGAGACAAGAAATGGAAAGAGTAAGACCATGTCCAGATGTTTTCATTGGATCACATGGAGACACCTGTGCCTGTGCTTTTGAGAATACGCAAGGTAGAAACTAGTTTTATTTTGGTATGTTTACTGCTTGCACTCTGAATATAATTGAAACAAAAGTCTTTGTTAAAAGGAGTTTGGCTTACATTGGGAAGCATGCTAGTGGAAGGTTAGCTCATGTCAGAAGAAAAGTGTCCCATGTGACCCAATGAAAGAATCCTGGGTTCTAGTTCATCGCACTTCTGAGCCCAGTTTCCCCACTTACAGAGTGAGAGAGAGAGAGGCAAAAATAGAATAGATGATTGAAAGATAACTCAAACTTTTCTTCAAACCTGAAAAATTTCCAAACCTAGCTCAGGCATAACTTGGTACACGAGGGGAATTCTGGAAACTGTTTCAGCTTTGAAAACAGAAGAAAGACCTTGAATCACCTGCCAAAACATACAAATTAAATATGCAAAATATAATTTCTATAATACATTATGGCACTGGATTGACTATATGGAAATCCTGAGGTAATTAACATGACTAGCCGCCACAGCATCTCCTTTTTGCCATTACAACTGCATTTTGATGTCAAAAGCGCATGAGTCTTCTGTATTTACATTCATTCTGTTAATGCATTATAATTACAGATGTAATCAAAAAGAGAGGTTTGATTTTTCACCTAAATGACACCTTTAATCACTTCTGAATGAGGTATGACTCCAATTAGAAGTATCTCAAAAAAAATCATACCTAAGAGTATCAGTTATCAGAATTAAAAATAGAAGTCCTTTATTTCAATGCCATTTCCCTTTAGTCTATTTTCCTAAGGAAGGACAGTTTCCTGCACGTTGTGGCAAAGGGTAAAATTCTTAGGACTGAATGTTTTCTTGGTTAAAATGAATTCAAACTGTTTTCGACTCCTTACCAAATGCCAAGTAGTATAGAAGATGAGAAGTGATTAAGTCTCCAAATCTGCCCACAATCGATTTAGAATGCAATGGAGGATGCAGATGGATGAGTTAGCCCTTAAGGAATCAGTAGACAAGCAGAGAAAGGGAAGCACATATCATGCAAGAGAAATTGTCTGAGTGACCGCAAAGTCTGGGAGATGGAAGGAGAGATATTAAATTTGCAAATGTAACCAAGTTAAGATGAGGTCATACTGGGATACGGTGGGCCCTCATCCAAGGATTGTTGTTCTTCTAAGAAGAGAAAATTTGGACACAGACACAGAAGGAAGATGGCTCTGTTAAGACGAAGACAGAAATTGGAGTTGTGCTACCACAAACTAAAGAATGCTAAAGATTGGTAACCACTAGAAACTAGGAAGACACAGAGAAACATCCTCTCCTAAATTCTGTAGCGTTTGGCCCTGCTATCCACCACGGGAAGGGGATGTCCCTGGAAGCTACTGATTCCAAAGCGAGGGGCAAAGAGAGTAGGTCTAAATTCTACCTACTGCCTGTAGCAGAGGTTTCTCAGCTGACCAGCAGATCCGTGAGCCAAGAACAAATACTTGCTGTTTTAAACTACAAAGATGGGGAATTGTTTCCTATATCACATTATTGCATTTTAAAAAAAACAAGCTGTTACATTGACCTAAGTACTTTTCCCTTCCCTTTTAGCTTCTTTTCTCACAATTACCTACTTTCAGTTTTCTCTGACTTTCCTGAAGCAGCAGCTTTATCTGAGAGTCAACATTTTTTCCTTACCTGGTGGTTCAACATCCTATCATAGATGCTTAAATTAAGTTCAAAACCCCTCACTTCCACACACTAGAATGGAAAGAAAATGTTTTCCTAAAGCTGTATGGCAACATGGTTCTGAGATAAATCCCCATACAGTTTATTATTTTTGTTCATTTAAATGCATTTCTCCTGAAGTTAGAACTTTGGCAGAAGTAACCATAGTAATAATGGAAAAGGCTCTGGTTCTCTGTGGATCACATGCCTACCTTGTGCCTAGCATTATGGCTTGTGCAGGCAGCAGCTCAACCAGTATTCAGCAGATAAGTATGTAAGTGACTGAATGACCACGATTGCTTTTATTTTAAGGCAGAAAAAACATTAAAATATTCAAGGTGTCCGTTTTGGAAAATAGATTTTAAATATTGAAAAGGAGGTTGGTTGTTCAAATGGCAAGATATGTGCATTATAGAATTTTCACAACTTCAGTGGCCAAGGGAGGTAGGGAATATAAAATATTTTCAACAGAAGTAAAGGATCTTGGATAGCAGCAAGGGCTTTAGCGTCACAGTCTCTAGAACTGAAGTCCTACCCCTTATGATATGAGTCCTTGAGCAAAGTACAGAACCAGTCCTTGATTTCCTCTCCTCATGTGTAAACAGATGATGACTAAATATGAATACCAATTTCATAAATTTCTTTCTGAGGATTGTATGATTTAATTAACGTTGAATATTCAGCACTCAAAGTGGTCACTAAATAAATGCTAGCTAGTATAATTGCTGTTGTTATTTATTGTTTTATTATAGTTCAGATCATCTTATAGATGGCATACTTGTGTCTCTCTGAAATTCAGATGTTGAATATCCCCCCTGTGTGATGGTATTTGGATGTTGAGCCTTTGGGAGATAATCAGGGTTAGTTTAGGTCATGAAGGTGGGGCCTTCATGGTTGGTTAGGTAGCTTTATAAAAGGAAGATGAGAGAGAAATCTACTCTCTCCCCATGCACAGATGGATAAAAAGCTGTCTGAGGACATTGTTGAGAAGGCAGCCATCTATAAGCTTGCAAGAAAGCTCTCACCAGGAACGGAATCACCTGGCGTCTTGATCTTGGAAATTCCAGTCTCCAGAACTGTGAGAATATAAATTTCTGTTATTCAAGCATTCTCATCGATGATATTTTGTTAGAGCAGCCCTAGCCTGCTGAAGCAGATTTCATTCCTTTTTCATTCTCCCAGCTAGCACATTCTTCATGACACTGAATACTTCCTTTATCATTCATCTTAGAGTTCCTTAGCATTTGCTTTCTTAGTCATTCATCTTAGAGCTTTCTATAATCTTTCTATGATTTAAAGCTCTTTAAGGTTTAAGTAACAGAAACTCAACTAAAATTTACTTATGCCAAAATAGAGATTTATTTGCTTATATAGGTAATTGGGAGAAATTATTTTCTCTATCTACCCTGTTTTTTACTCATCTTCCATTTGCTCAAGAGAGACAGAGGTGCTAAACTAATTGCTCAGATTGTGAAATCATAAAGGGCCTTGTTTGCTGGCATCCCAAAGTGACCACCAGCCCCACTGTATACATGGTTGCTCTGTACACAGTAGACGTATATTTCTTAGAAGAGTGATATATTAGATTCAGTGAGTAATGAAGGGATAGAATATTACAATTTTATTTTACTGCCAAGGACAAACCAATTAATCCATTAAAAAGTATACCACTTTTCCTAATGAGTGGGACCTAGGAGTAGAAAAAAACACATCCATCGTATAGAATATAATTTATTGCTCTGAGGATATTAATCAATTGTCTGAGAGGCCAAACTAAATGGCAATACATTTAAGTAAAAGTAAGAAAGAGTTCAGTTAGACAAGAGCAGCTGCAGTCCATCTTATCCCTTAAAAAAAAAAAAAAAGGCTCAGAATTTACTCCTGCTAGTGAATGTGAAATTTCTGATATTAGTAAACAATTAATCAATATTAACTTGTACCAGCATTATTATCATCACCAGCATTATGCTGGTAACCTGATAGGGACCATAAATTGAAAGGAGAATAGCCCCAATTCTTTCCCCAGCCCTTGAGGAGCTATGTTCTAGAGTAAGATCCTTACTGGTGATACCCCTGTCAAAGACCCTCCTCCGAAATTTACACCTTAGAATTTCATGTTTTGCAGCTGTGTGATGTAGCAACTAATTTGACATAATTTACTACATCAATGTTCATGACTGGGGAAATGACACCTCTCTTCTGACATGATCAGGACAAGAGCCCAGCGTTAGATTCACTCAGGACTGATTAATCACTAGACCAGAGTAGCTTTTCCTGGATATGGAGCCTTTTCATAGAGCTTTCCATGACAAACTCCTTAAGTGGGTGGCACTTTAGCTTTTGGAAGATCAGCCTTGGACAAGTTAATGCTTACTCTGACTTGCAGTATTTTCCTACAAACAGAATTGCTAAGACAAACTATATTTTTTGAGAGTTTCATGCATTTCACTGCACCATGCTTTTTATCCTCTGTAAATGATAGTACCTGCTTACCCAATTCTCTCTAACACTGTTACAGTTTTGCTCATCTTAAAGCATTTTCCAATTTGTTACACAGGAAAAGACAACCATTTTCTTTTGCACTTATTTGATTGTTAGTGAGATTAATTTTTTTGATGTTTACTGCCCATTTTTATTTCTTCTTTTGTGAGCTGCCCAGAAGGGGCAAATTTGAAAATAGATACATTTCTGGGCTACCAGGTTAAATAGAGTTGAGCTCAGCAAAGTGACAAGCACCTTATAATTGAACTAATACCCCCAAATGATCTTTCCTGAAAGATGTTTTAAAAACTGTATTATTTCTGATAACTTCTGACAAAGTCCTTTGCTTTTCTCCTTCTACTAATGAATGATCAAAAACAGCAACATGCCTGTCTTTGTCAATCGGTGTGTTTTATTGTTCTTTTCCCAATGATTTTTAGATACATATTATAGGTATGTATCTGGAGACACTGAAATTTTCATCTCAGGTTTTGGAATAATGAAAATGCTGGGGAAATAGACATAGATTCTTGTCAAAATTCTTTTAGAAAAAAATCCCAGTCACAAAAGGACTGTATTGATCCTTGGTACTTAATCTAGTCTGCTATCACTCCACTACTTCTTTTCTAATATAATCTGGCAATTATAGACTATAATCACCAATCTTCTATTTAGTCATGGAGACCACATCTAATGAGAATCAAGTTAATACCTAAGTTCCTAGACAAGAGTTTTTCTTCAAAATTTACCTGCTGGTGAGTTACTTGCATCTCAATCATCTGGGCTTGTCTCATTTCTTATTTATCAAACCATGGTCTCTGGAATGAAAAACTCAAGAAGGTTCATTTTTTAAACAAGTCGGGGTTATTCTGTTACATACTGTTATCTAAGACATTTAATCATTACTCCTCTTTCTTTGGGGATAGGGGCAAGCATTAGAGTGATTCAACTTTGATTTTGGCCACTCATAGATTTTGTTGTGGTATTTATGCACTGATCATGTTAATTCACTTGTTAACTCAAGTAAAGTGAGAAAAAGTGGTGGAGGGTGATGTGAGAGACTCAACTTGTGGAAAGAAATTAACTATTAATGATCCAGAAGGTTTGGATGAACAATATTCCCCAGTCTTGCCAAAAAAACAAAACAAAACAAAACAAAAAACCCAGAGCATTTCTTATTTAAGAGTGTCTTCACTTAGCTATTTTAAAAAGGTCTAGTTAACTGAAAAACATCTTTGCATAAGTCACAAAGAACAGTGTCTCAAGTATAAAAAATGTTGTGTCCTGACTGGGCGCAGTGGCTCATACCTGTAATCCCAGCACTTTGGGAAGCCTAGGCAGGCATATCACGAGGTCAGGAGATCGAGACCATCCTGACTAACACAGTGAAAACCTGTCTCTACTAGAAGTACGAAAAATTACCCTGGTGTGGTGGCACGCACCTGTAATCCCAGCTACTCAGGAGGCTGAGGCAGGAGAATCACTTGAACCCGGGAGGCAAAGGTTGCAGTAAGCTGAGATGGCGCAACTGTACTCCAGCCTAGGTGACAGAGCGAGACACTGTCTCAAAAAAAGGTTGTGTTCTAAGAGTCGGGCTGGATGGGCTTAGAGCCAGGACACATCTGGATATGAATCCCAGATTCTCTCATTAACTCAGTGGCTTTGCTTGAACAACTTTCTGATCTACTTCATTATCTGTAAAATGTGACTAATACTTATTCTTCCTTGTAAGATTATAAATATTTGTAAATTTTCTAGCCTTTGACAGTCATTTAGTAAAGCCCAAGATAGCAAGTGATTAATCAAAATATGTACTATGTCCAAGGTCAAAGAATATATATGGCATGACATCAAGTTGCAGGATCTTGTAATTGGTAGATTTTACTTCTTTAATATAGGACTATCTGATGGGTCTGTTGTACTGACCCAAAGATGAGAAGCAAGAACAGGTATCAGGGCTTTTTCCCCTCATCTCAGATGAATATATTGAATTGCTAGAAGCAAATTCTAGATTCAAAATTGTTTAAATTTTGTTGTTGTTGTTACTGAATTCTTTTCCCTGGCAAAGACAAACTGGTTGATCCAATAAAAAGAAAGCCACTATTCCTAATGAGGGGGCTCTAGTAATAGAAAAACAAATAAGAAAGAAACCTCTACCTCTGATGTAAAAACTGCAGAGAAAGACCAGGGAAAAAACCTTTGCTTTTGATGACAAAGTATAGGCAAAGATTCTGAAAGGATTTTGTATGGAAATGCTGCAGTGCACATCCAATTCATATGAAGCTATGAGGCCCAACTCAACTCCTTGACTTTCCACACTCAGAGTAAGCAATGGAATAGAGCCCACCAGGAGCCCTCTCCCACGTGTGCAAGTGGGACTGTCAACTGAGGTCCCCCACATACTCTACCTCCAGAGTGGTTTGCGAAGCAATCAACCAATCACTGTCACCTCAATAATTTGCTGTGGGGTGGACATGTCACACGCAGACCACTGGAGTTCTTCAGGGGAGATTGATAATGGAATTTGGGAATTTGAGAGAAAGATCTTTCCTTTCTTGGTAGAGGACAGTGAGAGATACCTGATAGCATTGTTCAGTTCCTATAATCAAGTATTACAAAAGCCCAGGACTCTTCAGTTACATAGTAAATAAAGTCCTTTTTACTTCTTGAGCTAAGTGGATTTGATCCACTAAGAGTCTAATTTCTTTGGTCTGAGACACCAGGTTAGAAAGAACTCAAACCAACTTTGTCCTCTCACATCCCTTGATTCTGCCAGCTGACTCAGTGGTCTTCAGCAATGATTGGCTGTTTTTGAGCATTTTACAAAAGTGTGCTAGGATGTTGCTGCTGCCATTGTTATCATTGGTGTATTAATATGAGGCTATGAATGTCATAACTGTGATTTCTATCCCACTAATTTTGACCTGATGCTAGACGTCCATACCTACAGGCATTTCAGAATCAGGCTTCCTGATTCTGAAGCCTAGGTGAGTGTTAAAACACGAAGTCAGCTGGAAGGGCCATAAACCAGACTAGCTTTCTGAGAAAGAGCCTGCCAGGAATGCTGCTATAACATATTGTGTGAACAGCTGGCCTCAGCAGTAGCGAGAATCTACCAGTAAAGAAGATGGAGAAATAGGTTTGCAAGCAACAGTTTGGGATCAAGGGAGTCCGGAAGGCAAAACCTTTGCATATACCCTCACTTACCTTTTCAATGGAATCTTAATGAAAGAAGCCCCAGCCCATCTAGCCATGAGAATGGAATTTGAGGTCTGCTGTAAAGCCCACCTCCAATTTGAATGGAATTCATCTAATTCCAAATTTAAATGATGATTCACTCTGTATTTGGACCTCTTCCATTGAACAGGCTGTGCAACCTCCTTGGATGCCAAGCTAAGTGGAGGACTTCCAGGTTGTGTCTTTCCTCCTGCCTCCACCCCCTCCATTCTTAAAACTTTTCCTATCAGAAGTGACCTCCTAGGTCACTGAGACTTAGTCCACAGTCCTTGAGAGAATCATAAGGCAGGATAGCAAAGGAGACAAAACCAGACAGACTTGGGATTGAATCTTGATTTTCCTTCTTCCTTCCTCTATTCTTTCCTTCATCATTCATGAAGCACCTATAATGTGCCAGACACTGTATAAGATACTAAGATGCAGGAATAAACTTTACAAACCACAGTCTTTATTCTATTGAAAGACAGAAGTACATACAATAATTGAACACCTTCAACAGTTTTTTGTTTAGGCCAACACATTTTGTCTGTCTTAGCCTCAGTGTCCTCATGTGTAAAATAAAGGATAAAATGCCTACCTTGCCTAACTGAAGAAGGTATGGGAGAGCTTGGAGCATAAAAGATGAAGGATTTGAGACTAAAAATAAGCATTTTTTAAAAAATGATTGTTAAAGTTGGTGACTATTGCCCAGCAACCTCCATGTGGTAGTAGGAAATAAGTAGAAGAAAACTGATGAACCTATTGACCTCATCTGCTCTTAGTCTCCTGAAGCCTCTTCTGTAAAAGGGTAACAGTCCCCTTCCTCACAGTGGCTGTCTAAGAATTATGAGTCAGTTGAAAATAAATAAATAAAAAGCAAACATTTTAAATATCCTTTGCAAATTGAAAGCAGTGGTTCTCAATCGGAGATAATTCCTCTTCCCCCACCCCACCCATTCAGGGGACATTTAGCAGTACCTAAAGAGATTTCGGGTTGTCACATCTGATGGGGATAAGTGCTGCTGCTGGCATCTAAATGGTAAATGGATATTGTGAAACTTCCTACAATGCAGAGGACAGCCTGGCCCACCTCTCTCCAGACACACACCAAAGAATGATGAGGATCTAAATGTAAAAAGCATCAAAAGTTGAGAACCCCTGCTGAAAAGCACTATGGAAATGCAAATTAATGTTATTCCAATTAGCTTTAGGTAAGTTTTCTGTGATGCTCTTTTTGAGATTAATAGGTTCTCCTCTATTCCTAAATTGTTGGATGTTTACTATGAAAGGTTATTATATTTTATCAAATGCTTTTCTTGGTATCTACTAAAATGATTGTGTTATTTTCTTTTTCCTTTATTCTAGTAATAAGTGGTATATTAAACTGATTTTTCTATGTTAATCCAATATTGCATTCCTGAGTTAAGGCCCATTTGGTCATAGTATATAATCCTATTTATATATCAGTGGACATGTTTGGTTTGTTAGTATTTGCTTAGAATTTTTGCATCCATATTTATAAGGAATATTGGTTGTAGTTTTCTTGTGAAATCTTTGTCTGCCTTGGTGCTAAGGTAGTACTATTCTCATAGAGAAAGTGGAAAGTATTTCTTCCTCTTCTATTTTTTGGAAGAGTTTTTGAGCAATCATATTAATTATTCTTTAAATATTTGGTAGAATATACCAGTGAAGTCATTGGTCCTGGGTTTTCCTTATAGGAAGATTTTGATTACTAAGTCAATCTCTTTACTTTCTATAGGTCTACCCAGAATATTTAATTCTTCTAGAGTCACTTTTGATAGTTTGAGCTTTTCCAGAGATCTTTCCACTTTATCTAGATTATGTACTCTGTTGCCATACAAATATTCATTATATTACCTTAGGATACATTTTATTTTATAGGCATGATAGTAACATCCCCTCTTCTATTTCTGATTTTAGTAATTTGAGTATTAGGGAATTTTAAATTAAGTCTTACATTCCCCAGCATCTGGCTCTTCTGTTTGTCTCCCAAGCTGGGAATTCTTAGCACTGAGAGTAAACTAAGATGATTCTGCCTCAAAACGTTTCTTTTAACAATGGCATCCTACCAGTCACTTCCCCACAGAGTGGAAAGAATTGCTTTTTGAAGTGTGGTTCCCAAACCTGCAGTACAAGAATCACCTGGGAACAGAATTTGAGGCCGTTTTCCAGATCTGTTGAATCATAATCTGCGTTTTGCCAAGATTCCAAGGTAATTTATGGGCCCATCAAAATTCAATAATTACTAATTTAAAGGAAATAGAATTTATCAAACCAGGCATTTCCCTGTCATTTTATTTCACCTAGACTACAACATAGATACACAATCTTGGGAAAAGGAAAAAAGCTCATCATCACTGGCCATTAGAGAAATGCAAATCAAAACCACATTGAGATGCCATCTCACACCAGTTAGAATGTTGATCATTAGAAAATCAGGAGACAACAGATGCTGGAGAGGATGTGCAGAAATAGGAACACTTTTACACTGTTGGTGGGAGTGTAAATTAGTTCAACCATAGTGGAAGACAGTGTGGCAATTTCTCAAGGATCTAGAAATAGAAATATCACTTGATCCAGCAATCCCATTACTGGGTATATACCGAAAGGATTATAAATCATTCTATTATAAAAACACATGCACACTTACGTTTATTGCAGCACTGTTTACAATAGCAAAGACTTGGAACCAACCAAAATGCCCATCAATGATAGACTGGACAGGGAAAATGCGGCACATATACACCATGGAATACTATGCAGCCATAAAAAGGGATGAGTTCATGTCCTTTGCAGGGACATGGATGAATCTGGAAACCATCATTCTCAGCAAACTGACACAAGAACAGAAAACCACCGCATGTTCTCACTCATAAGCGGATGTTCAACAATGAGAACACATGGACACAGGGAGGGGAACAGCACACACTGGGGCCTGTCAGGGGGTGGGGAGGGCTAGGGGAGGTATAGTACGGGGTAGGGGTCTGAGGGAGGGATAACATTAGGAAAAATACCTAATGTAGATGACAGGGGAATGGCTGCAAAAAACCACCATGGTACGTGTATACCTATGTAACAAAACTGCACGTTCTGCACATGTACCCCAGAACTTAAAATATAATTTAAAAATTATGCATTTATTTAAAAATAAAGCATCTGACACATATTTTAAAAAAAAATCTCAGAATGCCATTACTGTAAATTTTTAAACTGTAGTTGTATTTTGCAGTTCATCGCCCCACTTCTGCTGCCTTATGCAGCAGATAACCCAACTTCTCTCTTTAGGAGGTTTGCCTCTTGGTTATTGCTTCTGTCTTCCAAAGTATAACAAGTGCTTCAGGCATAAGCAGATGTTCATGATGGTCTCATCTGTTTCTTCAGTATGGTGGGAGGTTTATAAGAACTATTAACAAGGGTGAATGTACATCCCACTATTACAAAACAGACTTCTCAACACTCAGTCTTAGGCTGGTTCCCTTTACTAGTCACCTGTCATGAAGATAAGTATTGCTTTCTTCTATTAATAAAATAGTTCAATTATATATCAAAGAAACGTGTTTTTATCATCTTTCACATTCTTATTAGCTGCTCCCCCTAGAAATGATAGTATTGTCCAATCACATCTCTCCTCAATTATGGTACTGAGAAGCTGTTGGCTTTTTATCACCCCCACTGAAAATTATCTGATTGTGCATGAGAAATGACACCAGCCATCAATGTTCCTTCTATTTCTGGCTGAGGAGCAATGGCTTCATCTTCAATACATCGATTTCGATGTATACTCTTGATTCTGTGTTTTCTCTTATACATAGTGGATTTATCATTATTATCTCTTCATACTAATTTTAAAACTGACCAGTTACTCCCATAACCTATTAAAAGTGACCACACTATGTGAAATAAATCATTTCTTGGGGCCACGATTTCTGTGGTTAGGAGCATGGGATCTGTTTTGAGAGAGTTTCTCACATTTTGAGTTTGATTGTCAAGGAAGAGGTCTGCTCTAATCAAGTATTCATTTTGAGAAATTTTTAAGCTGGCTTCATTATATTGTTCCCCCAGGTTAATATCTTAACTAGCTTTATGTAAGTAAAATAAAATGCAAGAATTATTTTGCTCAGTTTTTTATTTTCTAATAGAGAAATTTGTAAAACTTGCCCTTCAGACACAAATTTAAAACCCCAAACAAAATAAATATAAGTACCAAAATCTTGAAACTTTGTAAAAGGGCTCTTCAACTATTATTCTTATTATCAGCTTGCTGTCAATTATCTCAAAGCTCCTGTGGTTACAAATAACAGAAACCTGTTCCTATTATCTCACATATGAATGGTTTAGTATTTATTGCTGCAGTTAAGATTTCAGAAAAATCTCCCAGAAAGTAAAGGCAGGAGATGCTTTACATTGAATCAGAAGAGGGAAAGCCATCAGACAGCACGGTGACCACTCTTTCTCTTTCTATGGAAACTTATAAACTCACTTCTTTACTTTTTGTTCCATTTTGTGCAGCTCTGTGAATACAGTTTTAAAAGGCCACACTTATAACTCACAAGTTTCAATTCCCTTTAAGTTCAAATACTAAAAGAACCTTTCAAATTCTTTGAAAATGAATTCCAAACTCTCAGAAGAGAATGTAATGAGTCCAGATTGCTCAGTTTTCTCTCCTGGCCCAGATAAAGTTATTCAGAGAGCCACTTCCAGCAACTGACAGAGAGAATGGGGTTGCGTTTTTGCCCAAAAGGTGGCTATTATGACACACTATGACTTTCTCACCTTACCTTTCTTTTTCAAAGAGTCCCACACTTTTCTTCCCTAAGCAATTGAAAAACTGATTCCATTAGTTTCAACTTTTCAAGTACAAAAAGAATCAGTGCTTCAGCCAAGGAAAGCGGTGAGATTGGAAAGAGCCTGTAGCAGTTTTTTGGGGCAATCCAAGAGCCTGCAGATTCTGATGAGGCTCACACACAGGGCAACTGAACGAGGTCTGCTCTCCCTTGGAGTTACTGATGGATAGAAAACCAGTTCTGTTTGCTTCTGTAGCCCAGCAGTTCACACATTAAAGTCACTGCTATTAGTCTCTCTCAGAGCAGTGTCCAAATAATGTAATAACGGTTATTAGCCTTTTCTAAGTTATTGCACTTTTCTCATTCCTGGCAAGAAGCCCGTGTCCTGAAGCAGAATTCAACTTTTAAACACTGGAGTGATTGTCCTATTTTAAATAATGGATTTGCCAATAAAAACAAAGAAACTTTATGATCCTTAAAGAATCATTCTCTTATCTATTTTAAATACTTGGAGTTTAATGCTCTTGGCTGAGTAAATCAAATCAGGGACAATGATTTCTCTACAGGTGTCCGAAGAAATAGTAAAACCACATTTCTGCCTTTTGAGTTCACTGTCTATGGAGTTCCAGTAAACCTAAAGGAACATTTTCAGCATCAGAGAAGGTTATAGCTATGAAAGTTACCTGGTAGGGTATATTTGTAAAGTACGGAGGGTGCATGTGCTGTACAGTAAAAGGATAATGTGTATTACCCTAAAAGTCTTATCATGGCCTGTAATAACATTAGATCTCTTCTCAGTGGCATAATTAGATCCAAGTATGCCTGACTAATATTGAGAGAAGTGACTTACCTTTTCTTATTCTTTATTTCTGGTATATCAAAGGATCATTGGAATGTAGAAAGGTACTACATGTAAAACATTTTGAGTTTATCATAAGACATATAATGTGCCCACCTAGAGTAGAGATGATAACATCCTCTTTCTCTCCCCCACTTCTCTTTTGTAACAAATGTCCTGTTGCAGCCTAGAAAGGATGAACTTAATCTCAGGTCCATAACCTCTCTCTCTGTTGAAGACAGAGGTATATACTTGAACTAACCTGGAACTTTCACACGCTCTCTTTTGGTAATTTGGAATTGAAACACAGAAACTGATGCAAGGCTGCCAAAACGAAGGATCATGTAGACTACATAGGGGTTTTCATTGTTGCAAGAGATGGCCATATGCATGGAGACGAATGGACAGGGAAGTCGATCTTAAAAAGAAAAAGATTAAGCCAATGTCTGCAAGATACCAATGTCAAAAGAAATAAAACAGTGGAGAGAAAATGCTTGAGTAGTTGGCACTTGTCCTCATAAATTATGGGGCTCTATTTATCAAGTTTTACAAACTATGCAGGACTCTTAGAATATACCTCGCTTTAGTAAGTTAGCATGAGTCAGTTTCTATTTCTTGCTATTGTTAGCTTGAGAATTTCCTATTTCTTCATCTTAAGACAAATGGATAGTAACTGAAGATTCATTAGAACAGAAAAAGAACAAAAATATAGTAGTGGCCAAATTGGGGCACTGCCATTCAAAATAACTAGGCACAGAACCGGCAATCATAGCCAAAGAGCTTTCACAGAAGCTGCAAAATTTAACTGCCACACCATTCTATGTAAGCCAAACTCATTTTATAGGTAAGAATAAGGAGGCGTGGAAAGGTTAAATAACCTCTAAAACCACATAAATCATATGTGACAGAAATAGAACGACACTGGAGTCTTCGGACTTCCACACTCCTGCACCTTCCACAGCATATTCTGTAAGATGAAGAAGATAAACCCTGTGACCAAATCCCAGTTTCATAAAAGAAGTTCCTGGTATATTATTAATTAGAATTGTTAACCAAGTCCTCCAACAATGCCCTAATTATTCCTAGCTTCACCAATCATTAGCATATGTGAATCCGTGTCTCAGTCTTCATTTGTTAAACGCATGCAGAGTGGAGGTAGAGATTAGAGATGATGAATGAAAACAACCCAGCACAGTGCCTGGCATCCAGCAAAGTTGTACCCAATACACGCCCATTACTATATAGGACTACACTTTCTAGGCAAACAAAGCCGCGAAGAGGTGGATTCAATAGTGTCATGCTCCTACTCTGCTTCCCTCAAGTTTCACAGGTTACAGACAGACCAGCAGAGCAGTACAGTGGTTAAGGCCTTCAGAAAGGGAAGTCTCTCTGCCTAGTGAGTGGGCTTTGTAGGTTTATACTTCCAATCTCCAGAACTGATTGTCTTACCTTTAGAATTTTATTTTCTATGTTTCTGCTCACAGCTCCTCCTTCTCCTTCATTGAGTCTTGGCTTGGTAAACAACAAAAATTCTTGGTTTTGCATTTGCTTGTTACACATGGCCTGGCTTTGGTGTCACTTTTTGTGTCCCAGATGAATTTCCGTCCAAAAGGACAAAGTTGGGACTCTACTCGTCACCCACACAAACCCTTCACTAACATTTTCACCAACCCTGTTCTTTAATAAAGTAACTTTTACAAACAATTTTATATCTACCAAACTATTACATTTATTTATTTATTTAGAAGCAGGGTATCACTCCACCACCCAGACTGGAGAGCAGTGGTGCAATCACTGCTCACTGCAGCATCCACCTCCTGGGCTCAAGGGATCGTCCCACCTCAACCTCCTAAGCAGCGGGACTGCAGATGCATGCCACCACACCCAGCTAATTGTTTTTTCTGATTTTCAGTTGAGACAAGGTCTCACTAGGTTGACCAAGCTGATTTCAAACTTATGCAATCTTCCCTCCTCAGCCTCTTATTGCCTTTCTCTCAGCACCTCTACTCCTTATTTTATTTTGCAATGTTATATTCTGATCACCTTCAAGCCTACCCAAACCACATAGTTATTGTAAGTATTGTGCCTTACCTTTTTGGACATTTTCCACTTTCTATCCCCTAAATATCATATAAATAAAGTTCATGCTAGAAAAGCATTCCAAACTTGCTCATTATTTACAGTTCAGCTTTCTCTCCCTCTCTGTAAATTGCTTTGCCATTTTTATTGTTTCCCCAGCAATAACTCCTCTCAATTTGTCAAACACCTTCATCTTACTTCTTGTCTTTCTCGTTGCAAAACATTTGAAACCCTTTGTGTAAGAGACACTAGATAAAAATAAGTTGAATGGCATCTACATGAATGGCACAGTGACATTTAGCTCCTGGTGCATATGTGGGAAATTTGAAGTGCTAGCCTCTTCAGATCTATCTGTTTTTTCCTCAAACCCTTATGAAGAAACTAATGAATGTCAAGAAGGGGTAATTGAGGTACTTAACTGAAATATACTCATGATTTCTTATTATGGCTGCATTATTCCTTTCCAAAAGGGGCAAAGATGTGGTATTACACTATTTTTCAGGAAAATAAATCTGAGACTCCCAAGTTTTATTCCAAAAGGGATAGAAAGATCTTTTCAGTCCTGGTATAAATGCTGCTCACCACCACTGCCCTAGATTTGAAGAAAGCTTCCCACAGGCTGAGTCTGCACTAGGAAGGAAAGCCAGTGACATAGACCTTGAGCCCAATGTAAGAAATGGATCTCAGAATAAAGCCTTAAATAGAGATATTAAATGTCAAACTTTATTAAGTACTTTTGTGATTTCATAGGGTCTTAAACTTGATATTAACAGCAACATTTCTCTTGTTTGGGGAAAAATATGTCACTGAAAAATCTCAGTTTTGCAAAGTCAAGCTAAGTGCTATTCTGGAATGAAGAGGTACAGATACGAGGAGCTGAAAGTCTTGTTTTCATCAGTGGCAGAGTATGACTCCACATGGATTACTTTGATATTTAATTTTGCTTCCTGTGTCTGCAGGGAAGTGCTGGCAGGGGCAAGGGTCAGAATAGGGCAGTATATACATATACATAAAAGTGTGGTAGGTCAGGGCAGAGGAAAAAGAAGGGAAGATAGTCCTTGGGATCCCCTAAGAATAGCTGAAATCATAGTGCCTGGGGACAGTGGCATTTGATAGCCAGTGGTAGAGGTAGAAATGTACTATTTCTGCATTTAAATTTCTGTATGTTATACTTAAGCCTTTAGTTCAGCTTGGTTAAGCACCATCACCTGGTGTCAGCCATGGTTCGTGAGGGGATGATGTATGTTGGGTTCATGTGCGGGGTGACGCATGCAGGCTGGAAGGGTATCCATAGAAAGAAAAGATAATTGGAGGAACAGTAAAGAGAGTAAGAGGAAGCAAGCAGCAACTAGAATGAATCTTCACAATGTGTTTCCATTCCCAGAGGATAATGAATCTTTACAATATGTTGCCATTCCCAGAGGATTTGCACAACGACTTGCAAGGGTAAAGGAGAGAAACTGACAGATTTTCTGCAGCTGTGGAGGATGGGAACTCAGATTGTGTTCCTCGACTTAAAAAATGACACAGTGTTGGAGAAGTGAGGACATTCAAATTGTCCCACATGAAGTCTTTTGTTTGTAAGGCAGTGGGTTCATTCCTCTGATCTTTACTCTTAGAGATTTTATATTTGGAGATATATTGCTCTTCTGATAACCCTGCATATCTGCTTTATTCTCTCACAGTCTCACCTCTAAGCAGAATTCTTATGTTTCTGTGTTTCTATAATACATGTTTGGATTTAAAATACAGTCAAATCCCTCAGGGACAATTTCAAAGGAGAAAAAGGGAAGAGGGAGGGGAGGGAGAAAATAAAGAAAACTAAAGGCAGAGAGAGAAGATCATGGGGAATTGTGGAGGAAAGTGTGGTAGGTTGAATGACTGCTTAGGCTGAGCTATGCAGCACTGATTTTTGTAACATCTCTACCGTTAAGCTGTTCCTGGCATCTAATCTAAACCATTACCACCAACTTCCACAGGACAGTGATGGGATCTTGAGAGATAACCTTTGTATTAGGCTGCATCATTATCCAGAAACCGGAGCGGACTGACTTAAAATGTCACTCCCAAAAAAGAGCCACTGACAGGCAAAATAGGACAGTCACAAATGGGCATTACCTGTGTAAATTAGTGATTATGCTTAGACGTTAAAGGGAAGCGTGTCTTCTCTTTAACGTCTAAGCATACTCACTAATTTACATATAGGAAATGATCTAGATTGTTCCACCTCTAATAGTTAGCTAATATTTACTAAGCATTTAAAAGTGTGCAGTCTTGAGGACTTACCTACATCATCTCATCCTCCACCTATGGCCACTGAGGAAAGTCAGTGCTATTATTAACCACATTTTAAATGAGCAACTGAGATACAAAGAGGTTCAGAAACTTGCTCAGGGTCACGGGTCATATGGTAAAGAACAGAGATTTGTACACAGGCTACATTACTGATGATCATGCCTTCACGCTATCTCCTAGCATGCTTTCATTCTCCTTACCTGTGATTTTTCTCTTACTTTGCTGTCCCTCTTACTCTCCTAGCATGAGCCTTACTCATCTCAGAAGACTCCAATTTTTAAATACCCAAGTGGCTGAGGCAGAAGCAGTACTCCTTATTGTCTACATCTGAATGTATTCTACCCTGCTGTAACTTTCCCTTTGCAGGGCTTCTGTGTGACACTCAGCTGGCTTCTGATCATCTTCCACCTTTAACCAGTGTGATGTGCTCAGAGTATGAAAATCCACTTTAGTAGATCTTAAATTTGAAAAGCTAAAGACGTTGTTTGAATTCTTTCTCATACAATCGTTCTCTAGATAAGCCAATTTATTTAAGCTCTTTTGATCTCTATTTTCTCACCTGGTAAATGGAACCAGTATAATGCCTGCTGCATAAAGTTGTCATATGGACCAAAAGAAATGAAGCAAGAAAAGTGCACAGACATATCCAATGTAAATTGTCATATCTAAATAAGCTTTAGATATTATTATTATCATCATAACTTATTAGGGAAGGTTTTTAATCTTCATTTAGTAGGGGAAGAAACTGAGATCCAGAAGGAAAGTCTTGCCTCAAATTATACAATTAGTGCACGGCACAGACCAAAGCAAAGCAGACCTTTCTTTGAACAAGTGTTACCTGAACGTTTACTATGTGCCAGGCTCTGCAGTACATGCCATGGACACATAGATTAATTTGCACAATGCAACCTTTTACTAAAATGCATAATTCCAATATGGTATATTTCTCTAAATATTCATGAATATTCCTAAAGGAAAAAATGCTAAGGTTCCTAGAGAGATGAATTATCATCTCAAGGTCAAATGAGAGATGATATAGACAGTGTCTACAAAATAATAACTCAGACACTCTGATACCTAAGCTGTTACCCATTCCTTTCCACTATGCTGCCTTTAGCTGAATATAATTAGAAAAGTATATCTCTAGAAAACTAACACTCATTATACAATGTATTCCAGCATTAACCATAAATTATTTTCTTCATCAGTGCAGGAAATTGGGTGATGACTGTGTTTAAGTTAGAAAAAAGAGAAGAGTTGATTCAAATTCTACATGAGAATATCATTTAGAAAGAGGCCTTGGTAAAAAGAGCCAATGAGTAAGATTTTATAAAACGTGGTTCTTGTCCAGTCAGCTCCTCACTATGTTGCTTCCTCCTATGTGGAATGGCCACAGTTTCATTTCTGGTGCTAAGAGAGTGTATGTATATGCGGGGAGTCGGTGGGTCAGACAGCTGGCAGTGGAAAGGTGGCCAGGAGGTTTATATGTTGCCTCTCTTGCAGGTACTGTCTTTATAATAATTTTATTTTACTTTTTTTATTCTTAGTTCCTGTAAGAGTCACCACTTAAAAGAGAGTGTTTATACCCAAAGAATGAAAAGGATGAAAGAGGACTCACCCATGTCCACTGGAAGATACTATTCTCAGGATTCCTGGGCTGAGGCTCAGATTCCTGGAAAAGGAGCAGAAAAAGTAGGAGGTGGCTGGTACTATCACAGCTCCACAAGTAAACCAACAGAAGGCCTTTCTCTTTCCTATTACCACTTCTAGTTCTGGCCCTGCAGATCTGGTTTTGAATAGATGAGAATGAAGCAGCAAGCAGGAATAAAGTCGAAAAAAGTTGACCCCAGACTACATAAGACAAAGGAGAGGATAAAAAAAATTGAAATATAACAGAAATTGGTATCTTGGGAGTGAGAGGTTATTATTAATAGTAGTAGCTGCCATTTCCAGTGTCTACCATGTGCCAAGTATTGTTCATAAGTTGTTCTAATACTTATACAAAGTTAAATACTACATCTGCATTTTAGAGATGAGAAAGCAGAGACTCAGAGAGGGTAAGTAAATTACTCAAGGATAAACATAAATATCAGAGCCGAGAGAGAGATAAACTCATGTCTGTTTATTCACTTTTTACATGGTATTCTGGGGTATGGCTATGTAAGGATATAGAAAGCTGAGAATATTTACATCAGCTAATGCCTATAATCCAAGCTCAAGTTACACAGTTTCCTCCTCTGTAAAACAAAGAGATTGAAGTCCCATTTGGAAGCATGATTTTGATCAAAAGAAACTTAACATCTTCTAACATCTGCCTTGGCAAAGCACACATCATAATAACTCAAAAGTAACCTCATTTAATTCTCAATGAATTAAATCCCCCTTTAAGAAACAGGATAAATAAGATAAGCCCAATAGCCTTGGTTAAGATTCAGCAATTGAAGATAAATAATTGTAAGTATAAAAAAAATTTTTAGTTTCTTGAGAGTTATGAAGCTTAAGAAATAAAATACAGTCAGGTCTTTATGTGGAGTGGACTGACAATAAATTATGGAAGGGAACAGTTGGGAGGAATTTTTTAAGGTCATTTTTTTTCTGATACATCTACTTCACCTTTATGCCCTCAAGTAATCTTCCAGGCTCTGTTAAACGTGTTCAAAAACGAGGAACTCACCATTTTCAGAAACTTCTTTATTGAGCTTAACTCTGTAAATCACAGAGAACATAATGCCTAATTTTTTTTATTTGAGAAATGCTATTCATTTGGCACTGTCTCTGGTCTCCTGACAAGCCGAAATAAAGGGGAGAAAAGGCCCAAACCTTTTGGTGGAGTATTTTCAACATAACATGTAATCAGAATAATTAATGCAAGTGCAAATGTGATACTAGTTTCTGGAAACGTTTATCTTACGAAATGAATAAAAATTGCAATGGCAAGGTTTGGCATTAAAAGGAAAGGATTACAAGTCTTTCTTTCTTCCTTCCTTCCCTTCCCTTCCCTCCCTCCCTCCTTCCTTCCTTCCTTTCTTTCTTGGTAGGATCATCTAATTCATTTGGCATTAGATATTTTATGACATTTATCAAAGGTATTCTTTTTAGACTCTAGCCTTGAAAAAATTGGTTGTTTGGGCAAATTGATTTGGTGGAAAGGAGGTATTATCAAATGGCTGGTTTTATAAACAAAAAATACTTAGAGGATGTAGAAGAAATGACTGTCCTGTGTACATTGTTGGATCATAGGCTACACTTCTCCCCATATCACTACGATATACTCTGTGTGCCCCCCACCTGCAATTCACCTGTATAACCTCATATTTTATCACCATTATGTGAATTATCCATTCACATTATTCTTGATTTTCAATCAGCCTAAATTATTTTTAGTTCCCATACTTCATACTCTTGTCTTCCCCACTCCAGACCACTGATCTATTCTCCACAGCAGCCAGTGTAATCTTTTAAAATGAAATGCAATCAGATCACTTCTCTGTCTAAACGTATTAGGCTTAGGTTTGAGCCAAGGTCTTTAACCTTTGATTGATAGGGCTCTGCCCAACTGGGTTTTACCTTCATTTCCACTTCATTTTGTACCATGTTTCCTGGAGTTCCGTCCACCACCTGCACTGACCTCGAGTGTCTCTCCTTCCTCCCTCAAACATCCTTCAGGTCTTTTCTCAGAAAGTATTCTTTCAAAGCACCCTGTCCTTCACCCATCTTAAAACTCATGTTCTGCATCTTAGTAACCTGTATGCTTAACCCTCCCACCTACTAAACTGAAATCCCTCTAAAGGTATAGATCATGGTTTGTGCACTCCTGTATCATCAGGCTTAACAGAGTTCATCTGGCACTAACAGAGCCTCAAAAATTATTTAGACACAAATGACTGGGCTGTAGAGTATAGTGCTGTCCAGTCATTATAAACTGGGATGCCAGCTGTTTTTTTTTTTTTTTTTAAAAGTATCTAAGGCCGGCACGGTGGCTCACACCTATAATCCTAGCACGTTGGGAGGCCGAGGCAGGCAGATCACGAGGTCAGGAGTACAAGAGCAGCCTGGCCAACATGGTGAAACCCTGTTTCTACTAAAAATACAAAAATTAGTCGGCGTGGTGACAGGTGCCTGTAATCCCAGCTACTCAGGAGGCTGAGGTAGGAGAATCACCTGGTGAAAGATTCTCCCCGTGGCCTGAAAGCTTGGAGAAATAACTCCTCCCTCCTCAGGCCCGGTCACAAGGCGCCGAGACCTGTTGCACCTGCGGCCTACGTCAGCAGCCGGCGTCAGCGAGCGAGCAGAAGCCGGAAGAGGGCTGGCTGGAAGACAAGTACCCCCTGAAGGTCGAAAGAGATGCCATCCGGGTACCACGTGGCAGTTACGTCAGACTGGGATACTTCCTGTTTACAGGAGACTATAAAACTCCTGCCTCGCCCTCACTTGGGGCTGTTGCCATTTTAGGCCTCAGCCCGCCTGTATCCAGGAATGGTGTGTTGCTTCACACTGCCTTGTGTTGTTTGTTGGCGTGCTCTCGGGGTTAAAACCAATAATGGTGAGAGACAGAGCCTTGCAGCTTGAACCTGGGAGACCGAGGTTGCAGTGAGCCGAGATCACACTCCAGCCTGGGCGCTGGAGTGAGACTCCATCTCAAAAAAAGAAAAAGTAAGTTTTGCCTCTTAAAAAGTGCATCTGTGCTTGTGGCAGTAAGCGTGTTTGTGTCAGAAGAAAGCTCATATTGATTGGAACGTATGCCATGACGTCAGCACCAATGTCTACTACAAAGCAAAAGCAGGGAAGAGGCTGTCTACAGGAAGATGGTCTGTGTGGTTCTGTTTCAACCAAATTGATCCATTCGTTGGGCATCACGTAAATGCTCAGGATGTCTCCCAGAGATTAGCTGTGGTGTCTTCATTTGCTTTTGAGTATGTGAATAGCTCTGGCAGTGCTTGACAGGGGGTATCCTTTTCACATTCTCCCTGAGGTAATAAAAATGGAAAAAAACCTTTTTAGGGAAGAATGTGGATGAGAAATGATGTTTCCAAAATGAAAACATATTCTCAGTTCATACCACACTTTGAAGATTGTGCGTTCTAGCCTGAGAATGGGTGTGGGGGATGGGCAAAGTGGAAGCTGATGCTGATATGGCATTTGTGTTACATAAATCCTCTCTCTCTGAAAGAATTTATTAGACCAAGTAGGTGTTTGACCCCAGTGGGTCAATGCTAATTCCTCTCGCAGGAGTTTGGAATTTGCATTTCAAAATGCTGGTCATTTTTTCGTTTTGTTTGAGCTGAGGGGTTACAGGGCAACCATTTCACATCATGGGCAGAGAAAGAAGGGGAAGCCAGTCAGCCAAGGGGAACGAGTGAGACAAAAGAGAGGAGAAGTGATGAAAGATGATATGGTTCCAGAGAGGCGGCGACAGGTCCACAGACAAATGTGCCCTGGCTGCTTCGAAGCATGATATCCATTTTCTTATTTCCATCCTTTTTAAGACTAGACTACTCATGCTTCTCCAATAGATTCCTGCTTCCATCTAAGTTGCTCTTTTGACTTAATAGTTTGAGTAGATTCTCCTTACTTGAAACCAAAAGTACTTGACCTAGGCAAGTATTTTGTAGTTAATACTGAGTCTCAAGGCATTGAAAAATGACTTTTAAAAAATGCTTAAAAAAAAAAATAGAACGGAGATCTATAGGGATGTAAAGGAAGAGACATTGGGTTGACGGAGGTGATCTTGTGTTCAGCAAAACTGACATGCGAACCTTCTGTTCTTCCCTAGCTGAGAAAGAACCGACGTGCACAGACTAGCCAGGCACAGTGGTGTGCACCTATAGTCCTATCTACTCTGGGGGAGGCTGAAGTGGGAGGATTGCCTAATCCCAGAGTTTCAGTCTACCCTGTGCAACATGGTGAGACCTTCATCTCTCAAATAATTAAAAATTAAAGTGCCCAGGCTGCCTGACTTGGTATTTGTTTATCCAAATTGTCATAGAGATGTCAGCAGGTGACTTGAAAGTAATGCTTCAAATTGTGTAGAAAATCAAATTATTCATTATTTATTGATTAAATTACTAAGAGAAGTACTTGTCTCTCAGGCCCCAATACTCCATTTTTCTGGCTAATCTTCACTATTTTTCATTCACAAAGGATTTTTGTTTTAGGCTCTAAAGTCAATTAAAGACACAAAGTTTTGCAGTAAATGAGGTGTGAATACTCATTTACTTGTACCTCAGAAATAAACCCTAAAGTCATGTAGGTATAAGAGGTATAATTGTGAAGTGGTAAATCTGTCTGCTTCCCCTGGTACTGTAGCTGGTTCTATTGTCTGGTCTCATTGCTATCTTCTAATATTTTGAGTGAATAGCAGCATAATTGGCATGAGTGTAAAACTAGGGTAACTATTTTTTAAAAAGAGTTATACTTAAAATGTATCCATGCAGTAAATTTAATGAAGATATAATAGACTCACCATACCTCATAGTTAACCTTGAAATGCAGACATTTCCCATGAGGTTCTATTAGCCCTACTTGTAAGTACTTAATGCTGGTAATGGCATCAGTAGTGACTGCCATTACTGGAGAGTGTACGTTGTGTAGGCTATGTGCAAAGGGCTTCATAGTTAGCTCATTCAGACTGTTCAGCAACCTTTGATGGTTTTAAAAACATAAAGTTGAAAAAAAAAACAGGGCATAGATCAGAGAAGCGAGCATTTATTATGCAGATCTGAATCAGCCTTCATTCTTAACAAATCACTACAATACGTAAAATGCATACAAGACCAGAAATTAAGATAGCACTTGAACCATTTAAACAGGTTTTGGATAGCCACCCTGATGGCAGATCTTGAAGGAATTGTCAGAAAAAAAGATTTCAAAGCCCAAAACTTCACTTCCAGGTAGCAAAAACTAGTGACTTTTCAGGGTCTCCTAGAGTTTTAGTCTCCTTTTTGAAAAGGCCTACTATTGAGTATTTTGTGGGGTTTTCAAAGCTGATTTTATTTTTATTCTAATTACATAAAAAAGGAAGGGAAATTTTGCTATTGAAGAGTTCCTCAGAGTCATAACTTTATTTACTTTGGTGATAAGCAAACCATAGCATTTATGTATAAAATACTTCAATGTTTGTCTCTATCAGTGTTTACAAGGGTCCCCACTAGTGTGTGTATTTGTGTGTGGGAGGGGGGGTTCCAGATGGAAATAGATACCTAAAATTATAGTTTTGCTGATATGGTTTAGCTCTGTGTCCCCACTCAAATCTCATCTGGAATTATAATCCCTAGGTGTCAAGGGAGGGACCAGTAATCCCATGCGCCAAAGGAAGGAGGTGATTAGATCATGAGAGCAGTTTCCTCCATGCTGTTCTGATAGTGAGTTCTTACGAGATCTGATGGTTTTATAAGTGTTTGACAGTTCCTCCTTTACATGCTCTCTCCTGCCATGAAGAAAGCGTCTGATTTCCCTTCAGTCCTGATTGTATGTTTCTTGAGGCCTCCCTGGGGAACTGTAAATCAATTAAACCTCCTTTGTTTATAAATTATCCAGTCTTGGGTAGTATCTTTATAGTAGTATGAAAATGGACTAATGCACTTGCCTTTGGCTTTAATTTAGTAGGTATACCTGGACAATCACATTATTTCTATTTCCCCATATCTCTCATTTGTAAACTTGAAATTTGAATATGCATGGTCTTGTTTTAAGAATCAAAATACAAAATAATTATATATACTTAATCTTCATGTTTTTTCCCCACATGGAGTGCCAATCATTCACAAACCATTGGAACTTTCTATTGAGAGGATTCCAAAGTGTTTTTTTCCTCTGCCACCTCCCCCCACTCAACTTGCCACCCTTGCCTTAGACCATTAGAAAGTATTATTTTATAGGGAAACTGCACTTTCTTTAGAGGGTTAATGGAAACTTTTGTGGCATAAAATTGTACAAATGTGATTGAAATAAATGGAGCATTTAAATCAATAACAACAAATCATTAGAACAGGTGGTAATTAACCTTTCATCTCTGCAAAGAATTATTTAGACAGCAATGCAGGGCAGCATCTTGTATACAAGTGTGTGTTAGTAGAAAAACCTGCTGGTCCAAACACTGTTTTAATCATGATTTAGAAATATGAAATGGAGCATGATTTAATTTTGAAACTGATGCTTTTCAGATGCACAACTTCCAAAGGTGACTGAAGATAGCAATGCAGCATCTTCTATTTACATTGCAGTACTCTTCTCTAGGTTACAGTGGTTTTTATAAACATAATTCATTTTGCTCTGAATGACTTGGGCAGGAAGAAACAGGATTTGGGAAATGTAAAATATATCATATCTTTTTAAATATGAAGAGACAAAAGTACTCTTCCAAGGAAGGAACAGGGGAAGGAGTTAGCATTTTTCTCAGATCAAATAACCACCGAACCATTAGATAGGTCTTGGTGGTTTTTTGTTTAGTTTTTATTTGTTTCATTTTCAGAGATAGGGTCTCGCTCTGTCGCCTAGGCTGGAGTGCAGGGGTGTGATTATAGCTCACTGCTCCATGCCCAGCTAATTAAAAAAAAAATTGTAGAGATGGGGTCTCGCTTCATTGCCCAGGTTGATTTCAAACTCCTGGGTTTAAGTGATCCTCCTGCCTTTGCCTCCTAAAGCACTGGGATTACAGATCTGAGCCACTGAGCCAGTTCTTGGTGTTTTCAACTATTTATCCGCCACCTCTAGGGAGATCTCAACAGAGTTCAAGTTATTTGAAATAAGCTAGACTTTAGCAAAGTCAATAGATCTTTAGTATAGATCTAAGAACATAGCCTCAGCAAGATATAAAAACTGGTTTAATCCTTTGAAGGCAAATGATAGGACAGATAACATTCTTTTGTCAACTATTCACTCAATAAAATTACTGAAGACCTAATACGTGTGTAGCACTTTATGAGATACTAGAAGAACACAATAACAAGTTATCTATTTTCTAAACTCAAGGAACATGAAAGCTTAGAAGAGATACAGGCAATTCATAACTGCGGTATCACTGGATCAAAGTAGGGTCATATAAAAAAGAACACACCATTCAGTCTTAGAATGTCAGGAGTGCCCACTTGTAAAGAGCATCAGTTCAGCCAAGACCTAAGGGGTAAGTAGGAGTTGCCGGGGCAAGAAGGTAGGCATGACTTTGTGCTTAAAAGAATATAAAATGCAATAAAAATGAGAGAAAAATGAATTCAATAAAGGGAGAGCACAAAGATAAGGCAAAAGAGTAGCAGCCATATTATAAAGCACCTCATTTGCCCTATGACAATATTTAAGATTAGGCTTACCTATTTTATTCTGTACCCTCGAGTCTCTGCCCCTTAACCCCTTTCTGGGTAGTTTTAGCTGCATCTTTAGTCAGCAGATGTATTTTACAAATCCATCTTCATATCTTGCCTAGAGCCATGCTGTCAAATTCTCTGTTACATGTTTGTATTAGCACTTCTGTGCCCTATCCAACAACTATTTCAAACGTGCCAAAGTGGTTTTATTTCCAGTGTTGTCCATTCTTGATCCATTGGGGTAATCAAGCCTTCCTTGGTTGTGTCATAGTCATTTTAGGTTGGTAAAATAGCACTAGTTCATGAATGTATCAATGTCACTGAAGATTTTTCTTAAGGGCCTATGGAAATCATTTATAAAAACAAGCCAAGAATGGACGCTTTTCTGATATAAGCCAAAATAAAACATCCCATAGAGAAAATGCAACAGATTCAGTAACATCAAGGTACAAATTTCTGCCCTAGTGGAGAAGAACAGTTACACCTCTTTATGATTTGTAAACCAGCTTCAACTGGTAGCCTTTGAAAACTTTCATTTGCATTAAAAACATGATATTGTAAGATCGTTTTAGATCAATCAAAATTCTTAAAAAATTGTGTGTATAAAGATATTACCTGAAGGGCTCAATTAACTAGACTAGGTCTAACTATCATTTTACTTTTCTTGAGGTCAGCAACTAGGAAGGTAAATTCTTTATATCTTATCCAAAGGACAGGAAGCGTTAAAAGAAAAGAAAGAAGTTCTGATAAAAGCATTATGATTTTCTCTAAATGGCTTCTTCACAATTCTCGTAAGTAGGTAACTGAATATTTCAAGAAAATTATTCAAGCCTTCTTCATTCTTACAACTGTAGAAAGAGTATACTACTTTAGTCAGTCTTAAAAGTCTTCTCCCTCTGCTGCATTTGATTTGAACATGTGTGAATTCTATGTCCTTTGTCATTTGACCATTGTCATGTTTTTTGCTTTTCTTGAATACAGCTAGGCTAGGGGTGGAAGAGTCATTTATCATAATAATACATTTTGAATTGTACATAAGTGTTTAACATTGAATAGCCAAAAAATAGGGATTAATAAAGGCTTTATCAACATAGAGGAAATGTTCAGTGAAATGTTATTATTAGTTACAATAGCTGTGCTGCTATTTGCAGAACACTGTGATAAACTCCTCACAACAATCCAGTGGGCAGAGGCATTTTAACTTCACATATGAATGAGGAAATTGTGTAGAAAGATTAAGTATTTTGCAGGTCACACAGATTGTCAGAGCTAGGTTTCCTTATAACCCAATCTATTCTGTCTTCTTTCTGGAAAAACTTTCAAAGGAGATTTCCCAGCTTTCCTTTTTAGTTGATTGTGGCCATGTTTCTGAGTTCTAACTGAGTCACTCTTGAGGATTGAGGAGTGCAACTTCCAGGCTTAACTCGTAATAATATCCCAATGGACAACTTGCTATTCTTCTTCCTCTACGTATTGTAAACTTTGGAAGCTGTGTTTGAGAATGGCAAAACCATAAGGCAGACAGAGCCTGAGTTTTTGAAATGCTGCTAACCAATCAGAGTACTTATTCAGGTCTTTTCTTAAAAGAACCAGAGACACCTGTTTTATGAAACCACTGAGATTTAGGGGTTTATTTATTACAGCAGTTAGGGTTATCCTAATCAATACTTAGAGCTAGTAACTAGAAGAGACAGAATTTGAGTTAAGGTATTCCTTCCCAAAGCATATGCTCTTAGTCACTTCTTGGCTTTCCGACTATTTAATACCTCCAACATGTTTCTTCTGGGATTGTTGTAATAGACATTATGCTAGAAACTGATTCCTTGAAGCATTTGCAAAATAGTTCTCAAGCCTCAGGCTCAGTACTAGTTCTATCCAGAAGGTATTTTTTTTCTCTCTCTTGGTGCTATGGTTTGAATGTGGTTTATCCCCACCAAAACTCAGGTTGAAATTTAATTGTCAGAATAATGCTGTTGAGAGGCAGAACCTTTAAGACATGATTAAGTTGATAGGATGGATTAATATCTTTCTTGTGAGACTAGATTAGTTCTTGCTGGACTGGGTTGTTTTTGTCAGAATGAGTTGTTAGAAATCATTGTGCCTTGTGTTTTGTCCCTTTCACATGCCCACTTCCGCTTCTGCTTCCCTGCCATGTTATGACATTGCATGAGGTTTTCACCAGAAGCCACCAGATGCAATTGCCCAGTCTTGAACTTCCCAGCCTACAGAACCATGTACTCACTTAACCTCTTTGCTTTATAAATCATCCAGTCTTTGATATTCTTTTATATCACATGCATTACAAAATGGGATAATGATAATTACCTAGTGGCTGCCTGCTTGTTTATGAAAATGTGCTTGGTGATTTAGTGATTTCATTGATTAAGATCATTTTTAATAACTGCCCTCTAAAAATATGAATTATTTGGGCATCACTGACTGAACACAAGTAATTATTTATCATCTAGCACTATGGAACTTAGGAAATTAAATGTGCATTGGAATTCGGCAAAATACAGGGGAAATACATTTCTGTCTCTGAATGCATTCATGATTATTAAAGATGATAAAAATTATCATTAAAATGAAATTATCAACCTCATTTTTTCTAATACTTTGGTCTGAAAAACTTGGTGGAAATCCATCTTGTCAGCATAACCAAAATGAGTTGTGGTTGGTGGAGTTGATGTATTCTGACATCACAGTTAGTCCCTTTCAGTCATCAATTCCATGTTTACCTATGAAATATATTTCAAATTTTGTATCTTACTGGCTGACTTATTTTACACTAGCTGTGTTCTTATCAACCTAATTCCTTTTTTGCTGGAAGAAGTGACTGAAAAAACAAGATGAAGAAAATAAGATGCATTTATCTTAGGTCACATATGTGTTTCATATTCCTTATTTGTGAAGGACTACAGTGAAGGCAATCGCAGAGGTAGGGAGACAGACTGGAAAGAAAGATTTTTCTGGCAGAAGCCTTTCTCACACCTGTCTTTTATAAACCAAGAAGAGAAGAGAATTTGATTGGTCTGATTCTGGAACATTTGTTCCACGTGGTTCCGGAGGACATAGGGTCACTATATCAGAAGAGCAGTACATAGAACAGTTAGCTGCTTCTCTCTTCTCTCTGATCTCCTGTGTTATGACAGTAGGAGGCAGAAAGCTAGAGGCTGAAGATCAAGGTTTGGGATTAGGAAAAAGGAGTGGCCCCTTGTGCCTTTACCGTAACTCCATGTTATGCTTAAATGTTATGTCATGGAAAGTTCCACTTCTAGAGTTTAAGCTCATGTCAAATGGATGCTTGAATTTTTTTTTTTTCTGGCTTGTAATTTTACTGGGAAACTCACAGAGAGGAAGGAAGGCTGTAACTTGGGGCAGGAATATAGTATTCCAGGATCTCTTAACTAAAATACCATCTAATAGCCACCTCCTACCCCGCAACAGCCCATAGAATGCCACATTTACGTCTTACAGTTTATATAAATAAATGAAAGTAGTACTGGTTGCACTGTTAAGATTCAAATTTGACAAAGCAACAGATAAAGGAGGTATTACACTTTTAGCAGGTTTGAAAGTTCAAGAAATAAATAATAAATTCTACATATAGATTGTTGCCTTGGATTTCTACCAGCTGGATTTCTAGAAAGCAATCAAACTTTGAAGTTCATTGTTGTACCTGAGAAAATCAGTAGCCTTTTTATAGTTCATTTAGTCCCATTTTATAACCAAATAACACTCCCAAATCTCTTAGCTATAAGGTTAAAGAGAATAAACATGGTTTAGGTAATTAGAAAAAGTCTCTTTTTTCCTTTTCCATTGGACAGGTATGAATTTACCTAGATTTGTCATTATTGCATTAATTTATTTTGGTGTTTGGCAAAGCAATAAAGAACAAGGTACCAGTATAACAGATTACTGTTATCAGTCTTTAAGGATGGAAATTTGAAAATTGTGCCATTTCCTGCCAAATCATTGCCACTTAAAACTAAAGGGACTGAAAAATTATTACGATAATATAACTTTCCCTACCTTTATCCTGAATCTCAAACAATAAAATTTATTACATGAAATATTTAAGTGGTATAGGGAGAAATTAAAGAAATTAAATAGCCCTTCTCTTTAACGTTCTACATTTGTTTAATAAAGAGTATAGAAAAGGAAATGGCCACAGGAAGAGACATGAGAAAGATACAGATTAATGGAAGCAGAGATTCCAGATAAGATAACCAGGAGAAACATGACCCTTACAAGAAACCACATGGTAAGGAAGACTCTGAATTTTCCACCATAAAATACTTGGGACTCCAGCTGTGTGTCAAAAGCCAAGGATCAAGATAACTTCAGCAGGCTGAAAGGCCTTGCTCCTCCAGGTGCCTGACACTAGGTGCCAGGTGCCAACAACATCCCTTTGAGGTGATTAGTTAAAGATGCTGCATAATGGAAGATTGATTTTCATGTCAAACTTTAAAAGTGGTTGTTAGGAGCATGTGGCTACCAAGGACAAGATCTAGAATCAAGCAGGTGATATTGGCAAGAGGGTGAGAAAATAGTCTGAGTCCTGGTTAGAAGCTTGGCTTCCCATCATATAGTTAAATAGCTGCAAGCAAATCATCTACCATCACTGTGCTTTGGTTTCCTCTCAAATGAGATAACAGTATTCCCTACCAAAGGGTTGTGGTAAGGGCTAAATGAGATAATACATAAGGAACATTTATGGAGTTACTTGCACAGAGTTATAACTCTATGACCAAGTCCAAGTCCCCACTCTGCCCTGATAACTGTGATATTAAGGACATAGTGAGGTTTTCTAATCAAGTAACTTCCCCTTGTAAAGATGGAAAAACTGAGATGTAGTAATAATGGAGGATAGTGTAAGTAAGGTAGAGGTTAAACAAGGCTGTTTGTTTGAACCTTACATAACAAAGAGGTCACATGAGCCGCATAACAGAAATGTGTGTCATGGCAGTAAGAAATTCAGAAGCCCAGCCCTCAAACCTGTGCCTGAAACTTCCACCAAAAGATTTGTGCCTGAAACTATTGACACCTTTTTTCCCCCCCACAAAAACCAAAGGGTAGGAGTGTCTGCTGGAACTAGCAGGCCATGGGGAAAAAGACCTGTTTCAAAGGTAAGGCAGAAGGTTACTTTAAGCTGCTTGGTAAATCCCCAGGCTCTTCCCAAAGTGGAAAGCTGAGAAGTCCTCCTATTTGATGCTCCAGTTCTTAGATGAAAAACAAAAAATCTCCCAGCTTCGTCATTGTTCAAGGTGAGTTGAAATAGGATGGCTCACAGGCAGCTGTATGTACTCTCCTGTGCTGTTCCCAACTGCATGAGGTCATGCGGTACACTCTTACTGCCAGCAGCTCAGAGAATGCTCAATGAAGTTCCTACTGATTGTGAAAGCTTTTTTAGGCAGTAATTACCATTGTGAGGCATAAGACTATCTGTCTTTTCTTCTTAATAAAAGGGAAACAAATGGTCTCTTTTTCATCCTGATCGTCTTATTACTTCGACGCTGAGAATGTAGGCTCTGGGGACTATGAAGCATGTCTTTGTACTCTCAGTCTGTGTCTTTAAGAAAAAAAATTATAATAGAAACATACTAGCTTGTTGCAAAAGTTACTGTGGTTTTTGGCATTTAAAGTAACATATTAAAAAACGCAATTATTTTTGCACCAACTGAATAATTCAATGTGTCTGAATCTATTAGGCTATGTCCTAGCATCAAAACGTGTTTCAGAATTTGTAACTCTCAGACTCACCCCTGAAATTTAGTACATTTAGGGCTTTGGGGAGCTGTCCCTGAGTCTCCTGAAATTGATATGAAATTATGTTTTATCTGCATGTTGTAAGAGAAAGACTCCAACATTTTTTCATATTTTAATAAGGTTCCCTGTCATGAAAATGTTGAAAACTGCTAATCTTAGCTTGCCTCACAGAATACTGAATCTGAGTTCCCACTCCACACCTGCTGCTGCAATACCGCTAGTCTCTAGTTTGTAAGTGCCTCAAACCCAGTTCAAATTGACTTAGGAGTTAATTGAGATGTGCTAATTATTGTTACTTTAAAAAGTCCAGGAATGTCTTGTTTCAGAAATGGCTAGACACAAGCTTCTAAACAAGATCACCAAAACTAATTTTTTCCCTTTTTCTCCATCTCTGGACTATATTCTTTTTTAGTTTTAGGAAAGGCCTTGCCACATAGTGAAAAGAAATCCATTGCAGTTCCAATTTTATAATCCCTTAGCTGAGCAAACCCAGTGGAAACTGTAATTGTAATATAGTAATTGTAATAATTGACTCTAGTTGGATCAACTTGAGTTACATCCTGCATCCCTGAGTCAAGCACTGTTGTCCAGGGGATCTCAACTGGGAGCAATTTCACACATGTGGCAATGCCTGGAGACAGTTTTGGTTTTCACAACTTGTGTGTGTTACCAGCACCTAGTAGGGTTAGAGGATAGGGCTTCTGCTCAACATTCTAAAATGCACAGGTCAGCCCCTCACAAGATAGAATTATCCAGCTGTAAATTCAATGGTGCCAAGGTTGGGAAAACTTGCTAGAGCCAATGTACAAAAAAAGAGTGGTTGGTCATACCTGGAACTCATGTCTATACCTGGAATGAGAGAAGCGTAACCAAGGATGAGAAGTGCAGAAGAAATGTTTCGAAATGAAAATAAAAATGTTGCAGCCTGAGAAAGGGAAAATTTGTTCTAGTCAAGGAAAATCAAAAGAGATGTCTGCTACAGACATTGTAAACAGGTATCTCTGTTTAAGCACTCCCTGTCATTGAAGACTTACAGCGTGTCAGGTACTGCACTTAATTTATTCTGTGCTTATTATTTAATCCTCACAAATGATTGAAGCAATTATTATTATACTCATTGTATAGAGTTACTATGCAAGGCTCAACCAGTTAATAAGAGACAAAAAGGTATATCAAACTCATTTTTGACTCCATAGTCTGAGCTCTCTTTCCACATTATTCTTTGTCTCATAAGATTCTGTTTGGATAATAGAAAAATAAAAGCTTCGACTATTCAAAAAAAATAAGAAATAAAAAGATCTTGTCAAGAGATTACTCAGATTTGTCATGACTTCAATGAAAAGTAATGTTTGTCTTGCAAAAGCATTGCATAGGCTTAACATATTCTGTATATACATGCATGTATTGCCTTTCATTTGTATATTTTAGGTCACTGAATAATTCCTTTTTCATTTTGCTTGCATGATTCAAATTTGTTTTGGAAAACATAAAAATCTTTGAGGACATGTATGTTCTGACTTTTTGCCTATTCTTTATCACCAAATGTCAGACTTCAAACTGCTTGCCAAAGGCAGTTGTGATTTACTCTCCTCCTCAACTCCTGTGAATTGATAAAATCATAAGGCATAATCTCCAAAAAAGAACATATAACTCTGGATTTGTAAACGTGTGTGTGTGTATGTGTATATGTGTTTCAAGGGTTGGACAAAGGGATTAATGGCTTCACTAACAAAGTGTTAAAGACTGATTATACATCTTTCTCAGCCATCGTGATTTATTTGTAAATCTTACTAGATTTTTTACTTTGACCATTTAAAACATGTTTGTTATGGAAGTTTCTAAATAAATCCCAAATAGAACACAAAGATCACACCCATCTCCTAATACCCAGCTTCAATAGCTATCAATATTTTTGCTTTATTATCTCATCTAATTCTCTTGGTTTTTTTCTGGAATATTTTATAGCAAATGTCAGGTGTAGTTCATTTAACTTCAAGGTATTTTAATGTGCATCTCAAAAATGACATTTTATTATACAACCTCAAGGCCATTATCACACAAAACAAAATAATGCCATCTAATACCAAATCTAAATTCAAATTTCTTTGTCTAAAAATGTCTTTTTATACTTGGTCTGTTAAAATTAGCATTTAATGATATTGAGTGGTTAGGACTTGTAAGTTTCTTTTGAGATAGAACAGTTCTTTCTCTCTGCTTCTACCTTTGATGCTACCTGTTTTTTGAAGCATTCAGATATGAAGTGCTGCTCCACATTCTGGATTTTTTGGATCGTGTCCTTATTGTGTACTCGAACTTATTTATAATAACTGTATCTTCTGTACAATGAAATGCAGAATTTGAATTTTCTAGAATTCTTTGTGGTATCACATCTTTTCTATTGCATTATATGACAAGATACATATCTCACTTTTAGTGGTACTAAGATTGATCAATAATTATAGATGGAGACAGCTGATTCTTTCATTATAAAGTACCTTATTAATCTTTTACTTAATGATTCACCATTATTTGATGACCATTTACTTGAATCATCTATTTTATCGATTGTAAAATGATGTTTTTTTCAAATTCTGTCATTGCTTTTACATTTATTACCTGGATTAATTAGCCTTTATTAATTACCTTTATTAATTAGCCAGGCACCATGGCTCATACCTGTTTTCCCAGCATTTTGAGAGGCCAAGGCAGGAAGATTGCTAGAGCTCAGAAGTTTGAGACTGGAATTCTTAAATGTCCCTCATTCACGGGGCTATTTAATCCCCTGGGTGTCAAGGTCAAAGGCAAAAGCAAGATAAATACTTATTTATTTCCCTTTAATTACTAATGTTAACATAATGGTTGAAATACTAGCAATCTTCTGTGGTTCCCAGTGACATATATTTTCTTTCTGTATCTCCTTATTTTAGTGAGTAGGAGATATGTCTTATGAAATTGTAACTTTTAAAGTATAACTGCTGGCTTCCACCAAATGGCGGTAAATTATCCTTTTTTGTTCTTTTTTGCAGATGTTAATATTTGAAAACTTCAAATGTATACAATTATTGAGAGAATAGTAAATCATAAATTCTTGTGTTTGTCTTCCAACTTAACCAATTTATAATTTATAGCAAATATATTTTTCCTATAGGTCCACATTCTACATACCCCAACCCATATGACTCACAAGCAAATTCATGTTTCATATCTTTCTGTAATATTTATATGTGTACCTTATAAAAAAGGGACCCATTTAAAAATAGAATCATGTCTGTACTACCATTATGACAACCAACCAAAGCTAAAAATAATTTCTCAAAATCATCAGATAACAAGTCAGTTTTACATTTCACTAATACTCTTATAAATGTATGTATGTGTGTTTACATTTTGTTTGAATTGGTATCTAAATAAGGCCAATGCACTTTAAATGATTATGTCTCCTAATTAGCTTTTATTTTATTTTATTTTTTCCCATTTATTTATTTTATTGTATTTTAGGTTTTGGGGTACATGTGAAGAACATGCAAAATTGTTGCATAGGAACACACATGGCAGTGTGATTTGCTGCCTTCCTCCCCATCACCTACATGTGGCATTTCTCCCCCTGCTATCCCCCCCCAGCTCCCCACCCCCAACCATCCCTCCCCTATGTCCCCCCAACTGACCCCAGTGTGTAGTGCTCCCCTCCCTTTGTCCATGTGCTCTCATCGTTCAACACCCGCCTATGAGTGAGAACATGCGGTGTTTGATCTTCTGCTCCTCTGTCAGTTTGCTGAGAATGATGGTTTCCAGGTTCATCCATGTCCCCACAAAGGACCCAAACTCATCGTTTTTGATGGCTGCATAATATTCCTAATTAGCTTTTAATTTTTAGGTGCCTCCACCTCTTTTCTTTTTTTTGCTATATCTTATTGCAAAAACTAACTAATTTTTAAGTCTTGTATATTTTCCTGTAGCTTGTGGCCTGCTGACATGATAAACTGTTATAAATAGTTATAAAAAAGAATTTCTATCATCATTCTTTTTAATGCTCAAGTTATTATCCTACTTTTAGCCAGTAGATGCAAGAAGTGGTTGTTAATTAACTTTATTATGCCTCATAGTAGAAAACTATACGAAGTATTAAAATTAAAGAGAAACCAAGGAAATGAAGAGAATAAAAACACAAATTCTCCTACTAAAATTGTTTTTTTTAAAAAGGAAAACCGACCTCAGTAAAAGACTTTAAGTAAATCATTTAAAAAAATCAGAAACAAGAACAGACATTTTATCATGCCAGCCCAGGTAATGGAGTCCCCTTATCTGAATGAAAATATTTTCAAATTTAGCAACAAAGCAAAATACAATTTGATACTGGATATAAGATGCATAACTTTAACAAAGGGAATCTCAAGATGTATAAATAAGACAGCAAAGATATACTAGAAAAATTCTATACAAAGAAAGCAGGATGTCATTGTCTTGCTATCAAACAAGCAAAACATCAGGCCAAAAATAAAATCAAGCAGAGAAGAATATTTTATAGAAATGAAAACCACAGTCCACAAAGAAGATACAATAATTATTAATATCTATGCACCCAAATACTGCCAGCCGCAAGTTTCAGTAAGAAGAAACCACAGGTAATACTAACAGAAATAGGAAAAACATGGACACAGGAAGGGGAAAAACACACACTGGGGCCTGTCAGGGTATGGTGGGTATGAGGGGAGAGCATTAGGAAAAAGAGCTAATGCATGCTGGGCTTAATGCCTAGGTGATGGGTCAATAGGTGAAGCAAACCAGGATGGCACACCTTTACCTGTGTAACAAACCCGCATACCCTGCACATGTACCCCAGAACTTAAAACAAATTTAAAAAAAGAAATAGGAAAAACAGATTAATAATAGTTTACTTGAACATACCCATCAGTCCAAGACAGTTTAAGTGATGAAACTATCACTAAAAATACAGAAGACTTCATCTTAATCACCACAGGTTACCAACCAAAAAAAGCCCATAGTAGATGGATTCATACCCAACTGTACCGTACTGAATGGTAAAAACTGGAGCCATTCCCCTTGAGAAATGGAAAAAGACAAGGATTCTGACTCCCACCATTCCTGTTCTATTTTATGACTGTGTAGTATTTCATGATGTATATGTATCACATTTTTTAAAAAAATCCACAAGGTGGGCAGATCACCTGAGGACAGGAGTTTGTGACCAGCCTCGCCAACATAGCAAAACCCCATCTCTACTAAAAATACAAAAATTACCTGAGTGTGGTGGCACATGCCTATAATTTCAGCTGCTTGGGAGGCTGAGTCAGGAAGATCTCTTGAACCCGGGAGACAGAGGTTGCAGTGAGCCAAGATCACCCATTGCACTCCTGTAGCCTGGAAGAAAGAGTGCAATACCATCTCAAAAAAAAAAAAAAAAAAAAAAAAAAAAATAAACAAAAAAACAAATAAAAAGAAGGTCCTGAATATCAGATTTTAAAGAAATTTAAAGTGTACTTTGAAAACATTCCCATGAAGAAAAATAGAGGCCCACGTGGTTTTAAAAGTAATGTCTATCAGAAAAAAAAAAAAAAAAAAAAAACCAAAAATCCAGTCCACTGTTGATTCCATGACTTTGCTATTGTGAATAATGCTGCAGTGAACATATGCATGTGTCTTTTTGGTACAACTGTTTGTTTTCAATTATGTATGTGAAATATGTAATATATAATATATAATTTATATATAAATGGGATTATTATACATATATAATATATAATATATAATATGTATTTTATCTGTCTATCTGTCTATCTGTCTGTCTGTCTGTCTGTCTGTCTATCTATCTATCTATGGGATTGCTGGGTCAAATGGTAGTTCTATTTTTAGTTCTTTCAGAAATCTAACTACTTTCCATAGGGGCTAAACTAATTTGCATTTCCACCAACATTGAATAAGTAAGCATTCTCTTTTTTCCACAACCCCATCAAAATTAGTTATTATTTTTTTACTTTTTAGTAATAGCCATTCTGACTGCTGTGAGATAGTATCTCAGTGTGGTTTTGATGAGCATTTTTCTGATGGTTAGTGATGTTAAACATTTTTTCATGTTTCTTGGCTGATTGTATGGCTTCTTTTCAGAAGTGTGTTCAAATCCTTTACCCACTTTTTAATGACTATGTTCGATTTTTTTTTTTCTTTTTAAGTTCCTTTCAGATTCTGGATATTAATCCTTTATCAAATGCATAGTTTGAGAATATTTTCTCCTGTTCTGCAGGTGGTCTGTTTACTCTGTTGAGAGTTTCTTTTGCTGTGCAGACACTCTTTAGTTTAATTAAGTCCCATTCATCGATATTTGATTTTGTTGCACTTGCTTTAAAGGACTTTGTTATAAATTAATGCCTAGGTCAGTGTCTAGAAGAGTATTTCCTAGATCTTTTTTTCTAGAACTTCAATAGTTTCAGACCTTACCTTAAAGTCTGTAAACTGTCTTGGGGTAATTTTTGTATATGATGAGAGGTAGGAGTCCAGGTTCATTCTTCTGCATATGGTTAGCCAATTTTTCTGGCACTGTTTATTGAATAGGATATCTTTTCCCCATTGTTTATTTTTGTCAGTTGTTGAATATGAGTAGGTTGTAGGTGTATGACTGTATTTCTGTGTTCTCCTTTCTGTACCATTAGTCTGCTTGTCTATTTCTGTAGTAGTACCATGCTGTTTTGGTTCTTGTATCCTTGTATCACAGTTTGAATTCAGGTAATGGGATGCTTTCTTTTTTTTTTTTTTTTTCTTAGGATTTTCTTTTTATATACATATTTTTCATCGTACTTTAGGTTCTGGGGTACATGTGCAGATCATGCAGGATTGTTGCATAGGTACATACATGGCAATGTGGTCTGCTGCCTCCATCTCCCCGTCACCTATATCTGGCATTTCTCCCCATGTTATCCCTCCCCAACCTCCCTAACCCCTGATGTCCCTTCCCTAGTTCTCCACAACAGACCCCAGCATGTGATGTTCCCCTCCCTGTGTCCATGTGTTCTCATTGTTTAACACCTGCCTATGAGTGAGAACATGTGGTGTTTGATTTTCTGTTCTTGTGTCAGTTTGCTCAGAATGATGGTTTCCAGATTCATCCGTGTCCCTGCAAAGGACATGAACTCATTGTCCTTTGCAGGGACACGGATGAATCTGGAAACCATTGATTCTGAGCAAACTGACACAAGGCAAAGTGGTTTGTTGTCACCATCCCCCCATCACCTATATCTGACATTTGTCCCTAAGTTATCCCTCCCCCACCGTCATTCCCAATGTCCCTCCCGTAGCCCCCTGCAATGGACTCCAGTGTGTGATGCTCCCTTTTTTGTGTCCAAGTGTTCTCATTGTTCAACACCCACCTATGAATGAGAACATGTGGTGTTTGATTTTCTGTTCTTGTGTCAGTTTGCTGAGAATGGTTTCCAGGTTCAACCATGTCCCTACAAAGGACACAAACTCATTGCTTTTTATGGCTGCATAGTATTCCATGGTGTATATGTGCCACGTTTTATTTGTCCACTCTATCATTGATGGGCATTTAGGTTGGTTCCAGGTCTTTGCTATTGTAAACAGTGTCACGATGAACATGTGTGTGCATGTGTCTTTATAATAGAATGATTTATAGTCCTTTGGGTGTATACCCAGTAATGGGATTGCTGGGTCAAATGGAATTTCAATTTCTATGTCCTTGAGGAATCACCACACTGTCTTCCACAATGGTTGAACTAATTTACACTCCCACCAACAGTGTAAAAGTGATCCTATTTCTGCACGTCCTCTCCAGCATCTGCTCTCTCCAGATTTTTTAATGATCGCCATTCTAACTGGCATGAGATGGTATCTCAATGTGGTTTTGATTGCATTTTTCTAATGACCAGTGATGATGAGCATTTTTTCATGTTTGTTGGCTTCATATATGTCTTCTTTTGAAAAGTGTCTGTTCATATCCTTTACCCTCTTTTGGGTGAATTTTTTTTTCTTGTAAATCGGTTTCAGTTATTTGTAGATTCTGGAAATTAGCCCTTTGTCACATGGGTAGATGGAAAAAATATTTTCCCATTCTGTTGGTTGTTGGTTCACTCTAATGATTGTTTCTTTTGCTGTACAGAAGCTCTGGAGTTGAATTAGATCCCATTTGTCTATTTTGGCTTTTTTTTGCCATTGCTTTTGATGTTTTAGTCATGAAGTCCTTGCCTATGCCTATGTCCTGAATGGTTTTGCCTAGGTTTTCTTCTAGGATTTTTATGGTGTTAGGTCTTGTTTTTAAGTCCTTCATCCATCTGGAGTTAATTTTAGTGTAAGGTGTCAGGAAGGGGTCTAGTTTCTGCTTTCTGCACATTGCTAGCCAGTTTTCCCAATACCAATACCAGTTATTAAACAGGGAATCCTTTCCCCATTGCTTTTTTTTGTCAAACATCAGATGGTTGTAGATGTGTAGTGTTGCTCCGGAGGCCTCTCTTCTGTTCCATTGGTCTGTGTTTCTGTTTTGATGCTATTACCATGCTGTTTTGATTACTGTTGCCTTGTAGTATAGCTTGAAGTCTCACAGCGTGATGCCGACAGCTTTGTTCTTTTTGCTTAGGATTGTCTTGCCTGTGCGGGTTCTTTTTTGCTTCCATATGAAGTTCAGTGTGGTTTTGTCCAGTTCTGTGAAGAAGGTAATTGGTAGTTTGATGGGGATAGTGTTAAATCTATAAATTACTTTGGGCAGTATGGCCTTTTTCACAATATTGATTCTTCCTAACCATGATCATGGAATGTTTTTCCATCTGTTTGTGTCCTCTCTTATTTCTTTGAGCAGTGGTTCATAGTTCTCCTTGAAGAAGTCCTTTGCATCCTTTCTTAGTTGTAAAAATTCCTAGGTATTTTATTCTCTTTGTAGCAATTGTGAATGGGAATTTGCTTATGATTTGGCTCTTTTTTAGTCTGTTATTGGTGTATAGGATTTCTGCACATTGATTTTGTATTCTGAGACTTTGCTGAAGTTGTTTATCAGTGTTAGGAGATTTTGGGTTGAGACAGTGGGGTCTTCTAAATATACAATCATGTCATCTGCAAGTAGAGACAATTTGACTTCTTCCTTTCCTAATTGAATACTCTTTATTTCTTTTTCTTGCCTGATTGCTCTGGCTAGAACTCCAATACTATATTGAATAGGAGTGGTGAGAGAGGGCATCCTTGTCTAGTGCTGGATTTCAGAGGGAATGCTTTCAGTTTTTGCCCATTCAGTATAATATTGGCTGTGGGTTTGTCATAAATAGCTTTTATTATTTTGAGATATGTTCCATCAATAACTAGTTTACTGGGAGTTTTTAGCATAAAGGACTGTTGAATTTTGTTGAAGGCCTTCTATACATCTATTGAGATAATCATGTGGTTTTTGTCTTTGGTTCTGCTTATGTGGTAGATTACATTTATGGACTTGTGTATGTTTACCAGCCTTGCATCCCAGGATGAAGCCTGCTTGATTGTGATGGAGGAGCTTTTTAATGTGCTGTTGCAATTGGTTTCCCAATATTTTATTGAAGATTTTTGCATTTATGTTCATCATGGATATTGGCCTGAAGTTTTTTTCTTGTTGTTAAGTCTCTGCTGGGTTTTGGTATTAGGATGATGTTGGTCTTATAAAATGATTTGCAAAGGATTCCATCTTTTTGGATTGTTTGGAAGAGTTTCTGAAGGAGTGGTACCAGCTCCTCTTTGTATGTCTGGTAGAATTCGGCTGTGAACCCATTTGGACCTGGGCTCTTTTTGGTTGTTAGGCTCTTGATTGCTGCCTCAACTTCAGCCCTTGTTATTGGTCTATTCAGGGTTTCCACTTCTTCCTGGTTTAGGCTTGGGAGGGTGCAAGTGTCCAGGAATTTATCCACTTCTTCCAGTTTTACTGGTTTATGTGCGTTGAGTTGTTTGTAGTAATATCTGAGGGTAGTTTGTATTTCTGTGGAATCGGTGGTGATATCCCCTTTATCGGTTTTTATTGTCTCTATTTGATTCTCTCTTTTCTTTTTTATTAATCCGGCTACTGATCTGTCTAGTCTGTTGATCTTCTCAAAAAAACAGCTCCTGGATGTATTGATTTTTTGAAGGTTTTTTGTGTGTTTCTATCTTTATCAGTTCTGCTCTGATCTTAGTTATTTCTTGTCTTCTGCTAGCTTTTGAATTTTTTTGATCTTGCTTCTCTAGCTCTTTCAATTTTGATGATAGGGTGTCGATTTTAGATCTTTCTTTGCTTTTCATGTAGGCATTTATTGCTATACATTTCCCTCTAGACACTGCTTTAAATGTGTCCCAGAGATTCTGGTACATTTTGTCTTTGTTCTCATTGGTTTTGAAGAACATCTTTATTTTTGCCTTCATTTCATTGTTTATCCAGTCAACATTCAAGAGTCAGTTGTTCAGCTTCCATGAAGTTGTGTCGTTCTGAGTTAGTTTCTTAATCCTGAGTTCTAATTTGATTGCACTGTGGTCTGAGAGACTGTTGGTTATGATTTCCGTTCTTTTGTATTTGCTGAGGAGTGATTTACTTCCAATTATCTGGTCAGTTTTAGAGCAGGTGCAATGCAGTGCTGAGAAGAATGTATATTCTGTGGATTTGGGGTGGTGAGTTTTGTAAATGTCTATTAGGTTTGCTTGGTACAGATCTGAGTTCAAGTCCTGGATATCCTTGTTAATTTTCTGTCTCATTGATCTGTCTAATATTGAAAGTGGAGTGTTAAAGTCTCCCACTATTATTGTGTGGGAGTCTAAGTCTCTTTGTAGGTCATTAAGAACTTGCTTTATGTACCTGGATGCTCCTGTATTGGGTGCATATATATTTAGAATCGTTAGCTCTTCTTGCTGCACTGATCCTTTTATCATTATGTGCTGCCCTTCTTTGTCTCTTTTGATATTTGTTGGTTTAAAGTCTATTTTATCAGATACTAGGATTGCAACTCCTGCTTTTTTTTTTTTTNTTTCTCTCCATTTGCTTGGTAAATCTTTGTCCATCCTTGGCAAGTCTGTGTCTTTTGACTGGGGCATTTAGCCCATTTACATTTAAGGTTAATATTGTTTTGTGTTAATTTGATCCTGCCATTTGATGTTGCTGGATGTTTTTCCTGTTGGTTGACACAGTTTCTTCATTGTGTTGATGGTATTTACCATTTGGAGTAGCTGGTACTAGTTTTTTTTTTTTTTTTTTTTTTTTTTTGGAGTGACTGCTATTGATTGTTCCTTTCTATATATAGTGCTTCTTTCAGGAGCTCTTGTAAGACAGGCCTGCTGGTGACGAAATCGCTCAGCAATTGCTTGTTCATAAATAATTTTTGTTTCTGCTTTGCTTATGTAGCTTAGTTTTGCTGGATATGAAATTCTAGGTTGAAAGTTCTTTTCTTTAATGATGTTGAATATTGGCCCCCACTCTCTTCTGGTTTGTAGGGTTTCTGCTGAGAGCCATGGTGAGTCTGATGGGCTTCCCTTTGTGGGTAACCCGACCTTTCTCTCTTGCTGGTTTTAGCATTTTTTCCTTCATTTCCACCCTGGTGAATCTGACGATTATATGCCTTTGGTTGCTCTTCTTGAGGAATACCTTTGTCTTCTCTGTGTTTCCGGGACTTGAATGTTGGCCTGCCTTGCTAGATTGGGGAAGTTCTCCTAGATAATATCCTGAAGAGTGTTTTCTAGCTTGGATTCATTCTCTCTGTCAGACTCAGGTACACCTATCAAACGTAGATTAGGTCTTTTCACATAATCCCATATTTCTTGGAGGCTTTCTTCATTTCTTTTCACTCTTTTTTCCTCTAATCTTGCCCTCTCATTTTATTTCATTGAGTTGATCTTCAGTCTCTGATATCCTTTCTTCTACTTGGTCGATTCAGCTAGTGAAACTTGTCTATGCTTTGCGAAGTTCTTGTGTTGTGTTTTTCAACTCCATCAAGTCATTTATATTCTTCTCTAAGCTGTTTATTCTTGTTAGCATTTCGTCAAACCTTTTTTCAGGGTTCTTAATTTCTTTGCATTGGGTTAGAACATGTTCTTGTAGCTCAGAGATGTTTGTTATTATCCATATTTTGAAGCTTGTTTCTGTCAATTCATGAGACTCATTCTCCATCCAGCTTTGTTCACTTGGTGGTGAGGAGTTGTGATCTCTTGGATGGTGGAGAATTGTTCTGGTTTTTGGTGTTTTCATCACTTTTGCACTAGTTTATTCTCATATTCGTGGTTTTATCTACCTGTGGTCTTTGTAGTTGGTGACTTTCAGGTGGAGTCTCTGAGTGGACCTTTTTTTGTTGATGTTGAAGTTATTTCTTTATTTTTCTTAGTTTTCCTTCTAAGAGTCAGGCCCCTCTGTTATAGGACTGCTGGAGGTCCACTCAAGACCCTGCTTGCTTGGGGATCAGCTGTGGTGGCTGTAGAATAGTAAGGGTTGCTGCTGGTTTCTTTTTCTGTTATCTCTGTCCCAGAAGCATACCCACCAGATAGATGTCAGCCTGAGATCTCCTTTGTGAGGTGCCTCTTTGGATATATGTCGGTAGGGGAGCTGTGTGGGGAGATAGTTGTCCCTTATAGGAGCTCAAGTGCTGAGCAGGGAGCTTTATTTTTCCATTCAGAGCTGCTGGGCAGGTACGTTTACGCCTCCTGCAGTGGATCTCATAACTGCCTTTTTTCCCAGGTGCTCTGTCGTGGGAAGGTGAGGCTTTATTTATAAGTTCCTGACACGCTGCTGCCTTTTTTCAGAGATGCCCTGCCCAAAAGTAGGTATTCTAGTGAGAGTCTGCCAGCAGAGGTGTTGCTGGGCTGCTGTGGACTCTGTCCAGCTGCTGTGTGATCTTCCTTGCAGTTTTGTTTTCAGAGGCACAGTTGTAACTGCCTCAGTAATGGTTGTCTGCCTTAGTAATGGTAGACTGCCTAAGTAATGGCGGACAGCCTCGGTAGTGGTGAACTGCCTTGGTAATGGCTGATACCCTTTCTCCCAGGTCCAGCTATGCTGTTGCTAAACTCAATCCAGGGCATTTCAGATTGTTGGTCTTTGTGGGGGTGTGACCCGCTCAGCCGGATCACCTGGCTCCCTGTTTCAGCCCCCTTTTTTTTAGTTGGATGGGTGGCTCTGTCTCTCAGGTGTTTCAGGCGCCAGTTGAAACGGCTGCCCAGATTTGTGTGAGTTTTTGTGCAGAGATCTGTGGTGCTAGCTGAAACAGCTGTGCTGGAAACTCGTGGCACTTTTCAGCCTGAGAATCTCCTGGTCTGTGAGTAGTAAAAACTTGTTTGGAAGTGCAGTGATCACTCACCCTCTGCATTCATCTCACTGGGAACTGCACTCCAGAGCTGTTCCTATTCAGCCATCTTTGATCCCTTCCTCCGAGACAGCTTCCTTATGATCTTCTTTGCTATTTGGGCTTCTTTTTGTCAATGTTCCATGTGAGCTTTAGAATAGTTTCCTTTTAGTACTGTGAAAAATTGTAATTGTCATTTGATAGGAATAATAATGGATCTGTAGATTGCTTTGGGCAGTATGGACATCAGTTCTTCCAAAGCATGAGCATGGAATGTTTTTCCATTTATGTCATCTGTGATTTCTTTCAGTGGTGTTTTTTATCTCTACTTGTAGGGATCTTTCACCTTCTTGGTTAGATGTATTCCTATGTATTTTCTTTTATTTTTTTTTTGTGGCTATTGTAAACGGAATTGTTTTCTTGATTTGGCTCTTAGCTTTAGTGTTATTGGTGTACAGAATTGCTACTGATTTTTATACATTGATTTTATATGCTGAGACTTTGCTAAAGTCACTTATCAGGTCTGAAAGTCTTTGGGCAAAATCTTTAGCGATTTCTAGTTATGGAATCATATCCTAAGTGAAAAGAGGTAATTTGATTTTATGTTTTTCTATTCGGATGCCCTTTCTTTCTTTTGCCTGATTTCTCTGCCTAGGACTCCCAGTACTATATTGAATAGGAGTGATGAGAGTGGACATCATAGATGACTCTTGATATTTTGAGGCATGTTCTTTTACTACTTATTTTGTTGAGCATTTTAATCATAAAGGGATGTTGGATATATCGAATGTTTCTTCTGCATCTATTGAGATGATTCTATGGTTTTGTTTTTAATTCTCTTAATGTGGTAAATCACATTTATTGATTTGCAAATGTTGAACTATCTTTCCATTCCCAGGAGTAAAGCCCACTTGATTCTGGTGAATTAACTTTTTTATGTGCTGCTAGAGTTTGCTTACTGGTATGTTTTTGAGAACTTTTATTTTTATGTTGATCAGGGATATTGGCCCATAGTTTTCTTTTTTTGTGTGTGTGTTTTTGCAGGATTTTGGTATCAGAATGACATTGGTTTACTAGAATGAGTTAGGAAGAGAGGAACTCCTTCCTTATTTTTTAGAAGTTTCAGTGTGATTGGTACCAGCTCTTCTTTGTATGTATAATAGAATTCAGCTGTAAATTCCTCTAGTTTAGGACTCTTTTTTGATTGGTAGTTTTTTTTTATTATAGATTCAATTTTTTAATTCATTATTGGTATGTTTGGAATTTTACTTCCTCTCTTCTCTTGAAGGATGTGTAGTCTTTCACTGTGTGTGTGTGTGTGTGTGTGTGTGTGTGTGTGTGTGTAGAGTGTTGACTCTAAAGATTTTTAACTTACTAAAGTCTAACATTAATAACTACCTACATTAATAACTATTTATCTTCTAAAATAAGTAAGGACCTTAGAATGTTTTTATTTGGTGTACCTTGTTCTTAATTTATATAATTTTAACATTTTTTAATTCTACATGTATTTTAAACTCAACAAAATATTACTAACCTTATGTCACATATTTTACCTTTTCACTGCTGTTAATTTTTTTCATCTTTGACAAATCTTGAGATCCTTTTCCTCTGTCCAAAGAACATCTTTTTGTATTTACATTAGTACAGACCTGATAGTGACTAATTCCTTTGATGTTTTTATGTCTAAAAGTGTCTTAATTCTGCTTTTATTCTTGAATAATATTTTTTACTGAATATAGAATTGTGGGTCTACAATTTTATAAGGTTATTTGCTTTGACCTTACACTATGTTTGTTGAGGACTTTGACCTTACACTATATTTGTTGAGATGTCAGCTGTTAGTTCTTTTGTTGCTGGCTTTAAAGGTTTTTTATCTGGCTACTCTTATAATTATCATTTTTCTTGCTTTGGAAATTTATACTATAATGTGTGTAGATATAGATTTCTTGTTTGTCTTGCTTGAAGTGCTTAAAACTATTCTGCCTGCCCACTTACATGATGTGTATAAATTTTGAACATTTTTAGCCAGTATATTTGAAAATATTGTTCTTGTTTTTCTCGTCTCCTGGAATATTTATCGCACATATAATTGACCATTGGCCATCTATTATTCTTTGAAATTTTACCAATTTTTTTCTCCTTCTGTGTCCTCGATTTTTTTTTACGGTTTCCAGTTCTTGGTCAAAACTGTCCATTTTTAATCCTTTTTTGTATGAATTCCTTTAAATTTAAATGTCATTTAAATGTCCTGTATTTCAAGGCACTCATGACTGAAGACTCTGTGTCTCTGTGTATATTGTCCAGTGTCACTAATGTTGCATGGTCTACTATATACCTTCTTATTTTATAATGTGTGCTAGGCATTTTGTCTGAAAAGTATTAAATGATTTGAACTCTAGGAAGATTTTATCTTTCTTTAGGGAAGATTTACACTTGGCCTATGAAGACTAATACTACAGAATGCCTTGAAGCATCAGCACTCTGTCATTACCTCAATCTAATTCCAGAGATTGGGAGTATTTTCTTCTGAGTTGCAATATTGATAAAGACTGTATAATTCTGCATTAATCTGGGAACATTACCCAAAGAGAGTGGTTACACCAGGCTTATCCCCAATTGGGAGGCTTTGAACTCCATATCCTTTTCTTTTAGCCCATTAGGCTGTCAAAAGGCATTTCTCAGCTTATCAGTGACACCTCTGGAATCAGGAAAGCAAATAAAACAAAAGAAAATCCAGATATTAATGGCCCCAAACACCGGACTGATTAACAAGGGAAACATGGGAGCAACGAAGAGTACAACCTGATTGAGATAACAACTTACCATTTTTAAAGTCACTTAAACCATAGACCTGTGGGGTTTTCTGGGTATTTGTTTATAGGATATAGTTTCAGGAAAGGCCTTTTCCTTTTTAGACAAGTAAGATGCTGTAGAATATCAGGATTTTTAAAACTGAGTGATAGATATACTGCAGTTGATGCTACTCACTCGGAAACTAGGCAGTCTCCAGAGTCACTCCTGAATGGTAATGATGAATTATGCAGTGCATATTGCTCTTGTTGTAGTTGAAAACTGAAGGCTCAGGAATACTGTAGGCAACCACAAAAGGAGTGCTTACATGTCAGGATCTAGAGAAGAATTCTGTGAAATTGACACAGAACTTGAAATTATCATTCTAGGTTACACTACAGTAGTACCAGGTAAATATTGATCATTTAACTTTTTAAATAACGGATTTAAAATGATTTATTATCAATATTAGCTATAAAACAAAGATGTGCTACTTGGTCTACTGTTCCTGCATCCTGTCAGATGATAATGCTCTTATAAAAATGATGATTTATACTAAGAAGGGCTGTCCATGCCATCCGCTGCTACAAGAAAATAGTAGGGTTCACAGGGCATCCAAAAGGCTCTCTGCTAATATTTACAACATGGTCCTAAGAAAAGTTGAGAGCAAAAGGCATCAGCTATGTAGTGACAAAAGCAAGAGCAAGCAAAGTTCAGACAAGTGGCCCATTTCTGCTGCCATTCAGAGCTATCTCTAAATGTCACGAGGGTATGTCATCTTCACTATTTATAATCCTCAAAATTTTAGTGAATTTTTTTTCTGGCTTCCCAGAACTAGAAGTTTTTTTCCTATGTTGAAGAACATTTTTCATCTTATGAGCTCCTAAGGGAGAAACAAGGTCTAAATGAGGATTTTCTTATGCCTCTAAGAGGTTAGACACAAACATGTAACCTAGGTTTTGCTTATCAAAAGCAATAACCAGGAACTTTCAAATAGAAACTAGTGACTCAAAGAAAGAGGGATAAGCGAGGAGTGGCAAACAGATTTCCAGTGGTATTGATGGCAAAACTGGCACTATCTCTGTTTTGTGTCTCTAGTGACTGCAGCACAAGGCATGATGTCACATGTTCATTGCTGTTCTTGCCATCTGGTTCTGTAGAGTGACTTTGACTGTGATGCTGGTTACCTAGATTCTAGTGGTTCTTGCCTGTTTTCAGGACCCAGTTTTCTAGTCTTTCACCTTGTGCTTTGTGAGCTACCAACATCGCTTCTAATTCTCTCACCTTAAATCAGCCAGAAGTGTTTTCTTTTGATCACAGCTATGGCTTATGAGTAGTATAATCATCATCATAATTATCATCTTCATCACCCTTAATAGCTAAAATTTACTGAATATTTAAGGTGTGCTAGACACTCTGTTAAACACTTCTTAGACATTCAAAAATGTCTTTAGCAAAAAGTGGTCTCTCCACAATTCTGACAAGTAGTTGTAATAATTATCCTTATTTTACTTTTGAAAAACTGAGGCTTGAAAAAGTTAAGGAATTTGACCAAAGTTAATACCAGCACAAAAGCTGGGATTTAAACCCAAGCACGTTTAATCCCCACATTGAACTGTTTCCCTTATTAGTAGTATCATTGATGTTATTATTGAATTTCCTTTAACAAACTGTATTATTTCTAATCATCTTACCTTAGATTATCCTATTACTATAATAATATTTCATCAGCCTTCTTTTGTAAATTAGAAAACAGAAAATAACTTCATTGCTCAAGGTTGCAGTTAGTAGTTATTAAAGACTGAGGTTAAACCTCAATCTTTTGACTCTAAATGTGATTGGAATTTTATTTCACTAGCAAAATTATAAAATAATTGTACTCAAATTTCAAGTACAGAGACTACCCCAATAACAGTAATCACACTGTGTGACACTGAAAAAATCAAAGGCCATGCTTGTTTCAGTTAGGTTTGTATTTCCCCCAAATCTCCAATTTTAATAGGCTTTTATTAAATATTTGGTGGAGTGAGAAATGGAATCATGTGATATCATATCTCTTAACCTTAAAGACAACATACTATTGGTAATTGTAGTTTTCTCCCATTTTCAACATGTAAAAGTCTGACTTCTCAGAAAATCACCCCATTCACCTTGTACTCATTGAAAAGTAATACATGATGCTAAAAGGCAAACCCTTTCAAAAGGAAAAAAAATGTAATATTAAATTGTGAATAGGAAAATGTATATCTACAGGGTTAGGTTCATGGCGGCTCTATTTTATACTAGTGAAAAATGCAAATTACTTAGAATTTCTACATGAACCAGAATAATCTCACTTCATTTTATTTATTGGTATTATGCATTTTCTATTATTTATTAAATACATTACCTTATGTAAATATCATTTGTAAGTCTTGCATTCAAATCCTTGTAGTAGTACCAAGCTCAGACCACTGGAGTCAGCTTGACCCCTTTCCCTTGTGCCTCTACTAGTTTGGTTCCTGTAACTTTCTACTGGGTTTGTCCCATTTCAGCCAGACTGGCTTTCTCAATGTTCCTTGAATATGTCAAGCAGGCTCTGCCTCAGGGCCTTTGCACTTTCTCCTTCCTCTGCCTTCAATAATATTCCCCCTGATATTCATATAGTTGGTTCCCTCACTTCATTGATGCCTCTATGCAAATATCATAGCTGTAGTGGGTATATCACTGAGCCCGTGTATCAGCATTATTCCACACTCATTCAGTTCTCCTCACCACCCTGATTTATGCTTCTTCATTGCCCTTATATTTGAACTAGTAGGTGTATCTGTGTCTGTGTGTGATGTATGTATGTATGTGTGTGTATATATATATATATTTTTTTCCAATGACTAAATCAGTACTAAACACATAGTTACTGGTCAATGAATATGTATTGAGTAAAATAAGTTAGTTTGGGCTCATGTAAGCCCACTGCTGAACTCCTAGCTGAGTTTTTTACTCTTGTCTTTTTGAGAAATCACCTTTTTTTCTGTGAATAGAAGGGTTCAGCCCTATTGGTCATTTTTAGTCTTTTTACTGTTACATATTGTACACTTATTCTATTTCTTATCATATTATGTTTGAATTCAGTTATTCTTTCATGTGCTCCTTGACACTGTGCTGGGATTCTTCGCCTTCCCCATAAATTGCTTTGAGTGTTAGCAAATACAATGCCTTATATTTTAAAAACTGATTTTAAGAACATACTTGGTTTATCTAGCCTAGCAGTAAGAGAAAATCAGTTATCCCTGTTAGCTTGTCTTCATTCTTGTACTAGCAAGAAAGAAGAGAGTAAGATTGGTACCCCTTTCAACTTTCTTCTCTAGAGTTGATTTTTTGGGGGGCCCTATTGAAGAACTGAAAAAGTCTGAAAGCTGAACCAGAACTAATGCAAAACTAGCCTTGAATAGGGCTTATGTATAAACCCGCCTATTATTGACAATGTGCAACTTAAAGCAAAATATTAAAACACAAATTAATTTCAAAAATTCAAGTTAATTTTGTTCAATTCCTTAGCCTAAAACCAACATAAAAACATAATTACATATTATTGAGGTGAATAGATTTTAAACTATAACAACAAAGAAGAATATAAGATTTATAAACAGACAAACCTATTTGAGATGAAGCCATCTTACACAGGTTGGGTGACCTTGTGCAAGATTCCTGGCCTCTCTGAGCCTCAGTTCTCATAAACATTGAATTACAAGAGAGAAACACAAAATTGCTACTGAAGAAAGAGATTATGTTTTATTGCCATATGGTGTAACCTATGTAGTCCAAAGCATCTTAGTCATTTGACCTTTGTGTTTATGAATCTTCTACCTCAGGAACAGAGGGCTCATGTAGCACCATTTATTTTTAAGTTTGTATCACAAAAAGGTCCATTATATATTGCCTTTGTTACATATATATCAATTATTTCCAGTGTTTTAAAAGCACTCTCTGGCTGGGTATGCTGGCTCATGCCTGTAATTCCAGTACTTTGGAAGGCCAAGGCAGGCAGATCACTTGAGATTAGGAGTTTGAGATCAGCCTGGGCTACATAGGGAAACTCCGTCTCCATAAAAAACAGAACAATTAGCTGGGCATGGTGATGCACACCTTTAGTTCCATTTAATTGGGAGGCTGAGGTGGGAGAATAGCTTGAGTTCAGGAGGTAGAGGTTGCAGTGAGCCTAGATAGTGCCACTTTCAGCCTGAGAGACAGAGTGAGACTCTGTCTCAAATCACCCATTGGAGGAATCTCATGTCTTCTTTATAATATTTAGTTTAAGGTTTTTTTTTTTTTTAAAATGTCTGTAGAATCTGTAGTAAGGACCCTCTTCATTCTGTGTGTCTGTGTGTGAATGAGTCTCACCTAAAGGCTTACCAATTTTATCACCTTTCAAGGAAACAGTTTTTGACTTTGTTGATCTCTTTGTTGCATGGTTTGTTTTCCATTTAACTTCTTCTCATATCTTTAAACTGTTCTTCTTAACATGTCCTTTAGGCTTAATTTGGTGTTATTTTTCTAAATTCCTAAAATGAACAGCTAGCTTATTAATTATAAACCTTTCTTTTTTTTGCTCTACAGGAATTTAAAACCTCAAATTTCCCTTTAAGGACAGTGTTAGCTGTATCCCACATATTTTGCTATATATTATATCAAATGAATATATATCATTTGATGTAATATATATATATATATAAATAAATGTATGTGACTATTATATATTAGATCAAATTATACATATCATTTGATATATATATAATTTCATATATATCATTAGATATAATATATATATATATATATATATATATATATATATATATTATATCAAGGGATTCTCGCATCTCAGCCTCCCAAGTAAATGGAACTAAAGGTGTGCATCACCATGCCCAGCTAATTTTTCTGTTTTTTATAGAGATGGGTTTTCACTATGTTGCCCAGGCTGAACTCGAATTATGTATATTCATTTGATGTATATCATGTTTTGCTATATATTAAGTACATATATATCATTTGATATATAAAAATGAATATATATGAATATAATATATATTACATCAACTGATATGTATCATTTGAATATATATCAAATAAATATATATCATTTGATATATAGATAAAAATGAATATATATGAATGACTATATGTTATAAATAGATATGTAGTATATATCCCACATGTTTTGATATCTATTTGAACACCAACACAATTGATTTATTCTTTCCTTCTGCCTAAATATAGATATAGATATAGATAAAGAGTTAAGTAGACCTCATATATCTTATACATATGTATAAATATCTATAACTCTATTAAAAATATGCATGTAGGTTGGGCATGGTGGCCCACACCTGTAATTCCAGGACTTTGGGAGGCCTAAGTGGGTGGAACACGAGGTTAGGAGATCAAGACCATCTTGACCAACATGGAAACTCCATATAGAAAAATTAGCCAACTGTGGTGGCACACACCTGTAGTCTCAGCTACTCAGGACACTGAAGCAGGAGAATCACTTGAACCTGGGAATCGGAGGTTGCAGTGAGCCGAGATCATGCCACTGCACTCCAGCCTAGTGATAGAGCAAGACTCTGTTTCAAAGAAAAGAAAGCATCTAATATGCAAAACATACATTATTTTCAAGCATTCATGGGACATTTACAAAAATTGACCCTGTAGTGGGAAATATAATAAGTTACAACACATTTTAAAAGGTTAAAATCATTGTGAAGAATGTAACAAATTATGCTGGATAACTGTAAGATGTTACTTGAAAAAACATATATACATAAATTTGGAATTCAAGAAGCACATATCTAAAAAAGCTTATGAGTCAGATACAAAATTTTAATATAAATTACTAAGTGGCTTAAATGAATGACTAAATATTATATATTGGATTGTGCCTGTAATTCCAGCACTTTGGGAGGCCAAGGCAGGCCAAGGCATAATATATAATCATATATATTATAATATATATAATCATATATAATTATATAATATATATGATTATATATATTATAATATAAAAAGATATATAATATATAATAATATATATAATATAATATATAATATATATTATATACTATATATATTATAATATATAATATATATAATTATAATATATGATATATATTAAAAAATATATATCATATATTATATATTATATATTATAATAATTATATATTAAAAATATATATTATATAATATAATTATATAATATATAATGTAATTATATATAATTATTTATATGTAATCATATAATTATATATATAATTATATAATATAATTATATATATAATCTTATAATATAATTATATATATATATAATCTTATAATATAATTATATAATTATATATATAATTATATAATTATATATATAATTATATAATATAATTATAATATAATATAATATAATTATATTATATAATTGTATAATTATATATGATTATATATAAATATTGTATATTATAAATATAATATATAATATATAATATAATATATATTATAATATATAATATATATTATATTATATATAATATATAGTATTATTTATAGATTATATATAATTAGATATAATATATATTATATAATTTTAATATATAATATATATTACATATAATATGTAATATTATATAATATATAATATATATTCATTCATTTGTGCCACTTAGTAATTTATATTACATTATAAATTATAAATTATATATGATTATAGCTTATAATTATAAATTACATTAAATTCTGTAACTGACTCAGGTTTTTAGATATGTGTTTTTTGAATTCCAAATATATGTATATATGTTTTTTCAAGTAATATTTATCAATATCCAGCATAATTCATTGTATTCATCACAATGATTTTAACCTTTTAAAATGTGTTGTAACTTAATTATGTTTCCCACTACAGGGTTAATTTTTGTAAGTGTCCCATAAGTGCTAGAAAAAAATGTATATTTTGCATATTAGATGCATTGTTTTTATATAGATATAGATACTTACATATGTATAAGATATACAAGTTCTACTTAACTCTGTACCTTTATATTTATGTAGAAAGAAAAAATAAATTGTGTTGGTGTTCAAATCTTATATATTGTTACTCAGTTTTCGATGATTGTTCAACCAAATTCTGACTATTTATTCAGATAACTACTTATTTACTCTTAATAAGTATTAGGCAGTGTTAAACTATTTTGTGGATTGTCTGATTCAATACACACAACAATTCTATTAGGTTGGTACAGATGTAATTTTTGCATTGCTGGAACTTGCCATTTGATACTGGAATAGATTCTTAAATAAATGTGGTTATGTTATACATCATTTTAATGGGTATTTCTTGCTTTATGATTCTTTGCTAATGACTTATTACTTTCTGTTTATATTATGTTTATTTTAGACTATGGAAATGATGTTAGACAAAAAGCAAATTTGATCTATTTTCTTATTTGAGTTCAAAATGGGTTTTAAAGCAGCAAAGACAACTCACAACATCAACAATGCATTTGGCCCAGGAGCTGCTAATGAACATACATTGCAGTGGTGGTTCAAGAAGTTTTGCAAAGGAGACAGAGCCTTAAAGATGAGGAGCTTACTGGCAGGCCATTGGAAGTTGACAATGAACAATTGAGAGCAATCATCGAAGCTGATTTCTTACAGCTGCATGAGAAGTTGCTGAAGAACTCAAGGTCGACCATTCTAGGTCATTTGGCATTTGAAGCAAATTGGAAAGGAGAAATAGCTCGATAAGTGAGTGACTCATGAGCTGAGTGGAAACAAAATCATCAGTTTGAAATGTCATCTTCTCTTATTCTACAAAACTATAAACCATTTCTTGATCGGATTTTGACGTGTGATAAAAAATGGATTTTATACAATGATGACCAGCTCAGTGGTTAGGATGAAAAGAAGCTCCAAAGCACTTCCCAAAGCGAAACTTGCACCAAAAAAAGATCGTGGTCATTGTTTGCTGGTCTCCTGCTAGTCTGACCCATTACAGCTTTCTGACTCATGGCGAAACCGTTACATCTGAGAAATGGGCTCAGCAAATCGATGAGCTACCCCAAAATCTGCAATGCCTGCAGCCAGCATTGGTCAACAAGAAAGGGCCCAATTCTCCACGACAATGCCAGACCACATATTGTACAACCAATGCTTCAAAAGTTGAACAAATTGGGCTACAAAGTTTTGCTTCATCTGCCATATTCACCTGACCTCTCACCAACCAACTACCACTTCTTCAAGCATCTTTACAACTTTTTGCAAGGAAAACTCTTCCATAACCAGCAGCATGCAGAAAATGCTTTCCAAGAGTTCACCAAATCCCAAGCAGGGATTTTTACAGCCACAGGAATAAACAAACTTATTTTTCATTGGCAAAATGTGTTGATTCTAATGGTTCCTGTTTTGATTAATAAAGTCTTTGAGTCTGGTTATAATGATTTAAAACTCATGGTCTCAAAGTGCAAATCACTTTTGCACTAACCTAATATAAAATTAGAGGAAGGAAATTAAGACTCTGAAATATTAAGTAATTGCCCATTGTTCCATAGCTGGTAGTGGGATGAAAGCGATGGGTGGGGTGGGATGGGATGGGTGATCCATAACCTGTACTGCAATCCAATTCTGTGTTACTCCAAGTTCATGCATTCATGACATTACTCAGAATTACTTTAGGTAATAGTCTTTGTCATGTATCTAGGAAGGAAAGATTCTTTGTTTTTCACTATCCTTCTGTTCTGCAATGTCCCTGACCATTAATTTCTCCTTACCCAGGAGCGACTTTCCTTGGTGATGTTGGTGTGATTCTCATAGGAAAGGTTAAATTTTGCTATTTATTGGAGACAAAGTAACATCTAATTGGGAATGTGAGCTGAAGCGAGATCCCTGTTTGCCTTGGAAAGATGAATAGATAGATGGGTAATAGATAGTTATTAAAAATAATGCTATTCTGTAACACTCTCCAAAGTTGTTTCCAAAGGTAAAATATCTAAGCAATCTTATTCTCCAGTATACTGGTCACTTCTTGATGGGACTTTATCTGATGTGTTCATTGCTGTATCTCTAGCACTTAGCATAATGTAGGCTCTTAGTAAATCTTTGCTAAATGAATTAATGAATATATGGTATAAATTATACCAGCAAAGGAATTACTGACTTTTAAAAATTTAAATCATATGATGTTATATACAGTAGATAAAACCCAGGTGCCACTCCAAAATGAATTTTTCTTGCTTTGTTTTAATGTATATTCAATCTCTGTTTCTATATCTCAGTGAACTAGCTGATGGTATAGTGCAACAACAAGGCAACCTCACTGCCAACTGAAATTTCCAGCTGGGAACTTTTCTGCAGAGTATCCTTAGTAACTTGTAGTCCACAAATCACTTAAGTTGTCTCAAGTATTATGGACTTTAAATTGTCTCCAGAGAAAACTATCCTAATGGCCTTCTTTTATTGTTAGTACAAGTGTAAAGAATTATAGTCATCCCCTTATTGAAAAATGTATGAGACAAGATAATAAAAAGTGAAAATGATATAATAAATCATTTTGACCAGGTTTGGAAGTAATAAACATAGATCACCTAAAAGACTAGCACATTGACTAATGGCAATAACATGGTTATTTCTTCGGGGAACGAGCAGTTCGTCTTTTTGCTGAATGAACGCCATACCAGAAAACAGATTCATTCTGGCTTACTTTTAATTATTGTTGTTGCTTTATTATTATTGTTTTTTTAAAATCACGACAGTTTAACACTGGCTTGGTAATATGAGAAACCCAAGTTTGAAATATATATAAATACAAGTCTTGTGCAGTGACACTGCAATACATTTTTTTTTCATTATTTTAATAACATTTGTCAGGCTCAAATCATTTAAATAATAGAAAAGTAGAAATTAATATGTATTGTGCAAATTTTAACATTGAAAATTAGGGGCTTGCATTTAAATTGGGAAAGAACTTTGAATAGACATGAATACTGAAAATGGAGTTGTAGAAATACATTTAATAACATTTAAATCCCTGCTGGTTTTCACTCCTCATTTCAGTAAAAAAAAGAAAAGTTATTTAGCTAAACAAGAAAAAGTCCTAAGAGGATCTGACTGAACTGTAGAGAGCTGCTGTTTTATTGGATTCTCTAGGCAGCAGATAACAAGATGTCACAAACATTCTGAGCTCTGCTATGCCCTTTAGTATCCGTTCTAATGCTGATTTAAACATTTTATGACAATCAAATAAGAGAGTTAGAATCATTCAAAATTTGTGATACCTGGAAGGTTAAAATTGATCTTTAAAAAAGAAACAGTTTTATTGAGGTTTAATTGCCATGCAATATACGACACAAATTTAAAGTGTACAATTTGATAAATTTTGACATATCTATACACTCATGAAACCATCATCGCAATCAAAATAATGGAACACATCCGTCACTCACAGAAGTTTCATCCTGGCCTCATGCAACCATTTATTCCCACCATGCCTGTACTATCTTTTTTTTTTAATTTTTGAAGTTGTTTTGTCTAGCCTAGGTTCATTTTATTTCCATAATGATTTTGAAATCAGTTTTTCAATTTCTGGGAAAAACTTGGATGCTACTGGGATTCTGCTGAATCTATAGATCAAACTGGGGAGAACCGATACCTTAACAGTATTGAGTCTTTTGATCCATGTAACTCTCCATTTTTTCAAGTCTTTAATTTCTCCCATAAATGTTTTATAGTTTTCAGTACCATGGGGCTTTCATGTCATTAGTAAAATGCATCTCTGGGTATTTAACATTCTTATAATATTATAAATAGTTATGTTTTCTTAATTTCAGTTTCTGATTGTTCATTGATTATATACAGAAATACAATTGATCCTTGTGTATCAATCTTTTATATTACACACTTGCTAAACTCACTTAGTCTAGTAGCTTTTTTGTAAATTTCATCTAGTAGAATCAGCTGACTCTCATTTCCACTGCAGTTTTATTTCTCTTTTCCAATTTGAATGTTTCTTTATTTTTTCTTCCTTTCTTTTTCTTCTCTCTCCCCTCCCTTCCCCCTTTTTCCTTCTCTCTCTCTCCTATCTTTCTTTCCTTCCTCCCTCCTTCCCTTATTTCTTCCCTTCCTTCCTTCTTTTTCTCCCTTTTTTACTTCATTTCTCCCTTGCTTCCTCCCTCCTTCTCTCTCTTTTTCTTTACCTGACTGCACTAGATAGAATCTTTAGTACCATGTCTAACATGTGTAGTGACCAGGTGCGGTGGCTAATGCCTATAACCCAAGTACTTTGGGAAGACTGGGCTAGGAGGTCCACTTGCAGCCAGGAACTTGAGAAAAGCCTAGGAAACAAAGTAAGAGGCTTATTTTAATAAAAATAAATAAATAAAAAATATCCAGGCATGGTGGGGTGTACCTGTGATTTTAGCTACTTGGGAGGCAGAGGCAGGAGGATAGCTTAAACCCAGGAGTTCCAGGCTGCATTGAGATCATGCTACTGCACTCCAGCCTGGGTGACAGAGTGAGACTCTGTCTCAAAAATGAGCAAACAAGTGGTAGGAACAAGTTCTTTTTCCATTTCTGCTTAAAAAAAAAACCTTTCCGGTTCAGGGGTACATGTGCACGTGTGTTATGTTGATAAATTACATGTCATAGGGGTTTGATGTACAGATTATTTCATCACCCAGGTAATAAGCATAGTTCCCAATATATCATTTTTTGATCCTCATCTTTCTGCCACTCTCTACCTTCAAGTAGGCCCCAGTGTGTGTGGTGTCCTTCTTTGTGTCCATGTGTGCTCATTATTTTGCTCTCACTTAGAACATGTGGTATTTGGTTTTCTTTTCCCGTATTCTCCCAAGTAGCTAGAATCACAGGTGTGTACCACCTGCCTAGCTAATTTTTATTTATTTATTTCTAGGAGAGATGCGGTTCTTACTTGGTTTCCTAGGCTTGTCTCAAGCTTCTGGCTGCAAGTGTTCCTCCCACTTCAGTCTTTCCAAAGTGAGTGGATTATAGGCATTAGCCATTGCACCTGGTCACTATATGTATTAGACATTGTACTGAAGATTCTATCCAGTGCAGTCATGGAAAGAAAAAGAGAGTACACTTAGGATAATAGCCTCCAACTCCTCTCATGTTGCTGCAAAGGACATGGCCTCATTCTTTTTTATGGATGCATAGTATTCCATGGTGTATATGCGCCACATTTTCTTTATACAGTCTACATTGATGGACATTTAGGTTGATTCTATATCTTTGCTATTGTGAATAGTGTTGCATGTGTCTTTTTGGTAGAACAATTCATATTCCTTTGGTAATATATCCAGTAATGGGATTGCTGAGTTAAATGATAGTTTTGTTTTGAGTTCTTTGAGAAACATCCAAACTGCTTTCCACAGTGGCTGAACTAACCATTGTGGAAAAAAGTATAAAAACATTTTCTTCTCTCTTTAACCTTGCCAGCATTTGTAATTTCTTAGTTTTTAATACTAGCCACTCTGACTGCCATAAGATGATATCTCATTATGATTTTAATTTGCATTTCTCTGATGACTAGTGATGTTGAGCTTCTTTTCATTTGTTTTTGGGTGCTTTGATGTCTTCTTTTGAGAAGTGTTAATGTCCTTTGCCCACTTTTGAATAAGGTTATTTTTTACTTGTTAATTTGTTTACATTCCTTCTAGATACTGAATATTAGATCTTTGTCAGATGCATAGTTTGCAAATATTTTCTCCCATTCTATAGGTTGTCTGTTTACTCTGTTGATAGTTTCTTTTGCTGTGCATTTTTTTAGTTTAATTGGTCCCACTTGTCAATTTTTGCTTTCATTGCAATTGCTTTTGGCATCTTTGTCATGAAATCTTTTCCAGAGCCTATGTCTAGAATGATATTTCCTAGGTTATCTTCCAGGGTTTTTGTAGTTTTAGGTTTTACATTTAAGTCTTTAATCCATCTTGTGTTGATTTTGGTATGTAAGAAATCGATTCAGTTTCAGTCTTTTGCATATGGCTAGCTAATTATCCTAGCATCATATGAATAGGGAGTCTTTTCTCCATTGGTCATTCTTGTGGACTTTGTTGAAGGGAAGATAGTTTTTGGTGTGCAGTTTTATTTCTGGTCTCTATTCTGTTCCATTGGACTTACATTTTTGCTGAGAGTTTCTTTCAGGAATAAACACTGGAATCTGTTAAATGCTTTTTATCTGTCTATCGAGATGACTTTTTTTAATAGGCAATATAGTGAAAAAATTGATTAATTAATTTTTGCATGTTTAACAAAACTTGTATTCCTAAAATAAACCCCAGTTAGTCACGATGTATTGTACTATCCTGATATTGGATTCAATTTGCTAAAATGTTGTTTAGAATGTTTGAATGTATGTTTATGAGTGTTGATATGAACCTGCAGACATGGAGAACATGATGTTTCTATGTATTTCCATAAATGGAAATATATACTTTATTAAATGAGTGTTTCCTGGAGTCATGATAAAAAAAATACATGAAAAAGGGCTGTGGCATAGCCACAATTCAGCTTTCCAGATCTAGCAGGTCCTGCTATTACGAGAAATAAGTCAACCACAGCTACTGGCTGGCATTCAAGATTTTGAGGACCAAGGAAATCTTTTATGAAAAAAATTTTTTTTGCTAGCATGATAGTAGGAAACCTTCCTAAGTATGGCTCAAAATGTAACAAAGATAAAGTGACTGACAAATTCAGACACATAAGAAAAGAATTTCTTCATGATGAAACACACACACACACACACAACTAAACCAAGGCACAATGGACAAACTGAGAAAAATGTGCTTCCTTCTTAACTATTGTAGATAGGGTAATTTTTTTTAATATACAAAAGCTCCAAATCAATAGGAAAAATACTGCAGTTCCAGGAGAAAAAAATAAATAAATGATGTGAATACAGTTCACAGAAAGAAACATAAATTTTATTTTCAATTTTAATATTCAAAAAATTTTTCAACCTTATTTACCATAGAAAAAGTGCAAATTAAAACTACAAGTTGCCATCTTTATCTTGAAGGGTAGTCAGGAGGGGTGAATAAAGTGGGGATGGTTAATGGGTGCAAAAATACAGTTACAATGAATAAGATCTAGACCTATTATCTAGTTGACAACACAATAGGTTTACTATAGTAAACAATAATTTATTGTATATTTAGAAATAGCAAAAAGAGCAGAGTGGAATGTTCCTAACACAAAGAAATGATAAGTGCTTGAGGTCATGAATAGCCCAATTACCCTTGTTGATCACTGCAAATTGTATATCTTTATCAAAACACCAAATGTTCCTCATAAATATATACAAGTATTTTATAACCATAATTTAAAATTAATTTTAAAAAATTAAACAACAAATTTATGTGTTCTCATATATACATATATATATATACACATATATATATATATATATGTATATATATACACACACACACACACATACATACTAACTGAGTAATAATACTTATGGTCAATGGGTAGAGAAACTGGCTTCCATGACATTTATATCACCTTTAAAAGAATACCCATACCCATTAATAGTCATTGCCTATTCTCCCATCCCCTCAGTCCCAAGCCATTTGTAATCAACTTTCTTTCTCTATATATTTGTCTGTTGTGGACATTTCACATCAATAAAATATTTTATGATATGTGACATTTTGTATCTGACTTCCTTCACTGAGCTTAATGTTTTCAGTATTCATCTGTGTTGTAGGATGTGTCATTAAATCCTTTTTAAGGCTGAATAATATTCCACTATATGGATAGACTATATTTTGTTTATCCATTCATCACTTGATTGACTTTTGGGCTGCTTTCTCTATTTGAGTATTAATGAAAAATGTTTCTACAAACATTTGTGTACCAGATTTTGTGAAGATATATGTTTTCTATTCCCTTGGGTTTATGCCTAAGTGTAGAATTGCTGGGTCCTTATGATACCCTTATGTTTAATATTTTCAGAAATGTCAAACATTTTTTACTGTTTTTCACAGTGGCTTAACCATTATGTAATCCTATCATCATTGTATGTAATTTTCAATCTCTCCAGCATTTGTTATTCTCCATTTCATGATTATAGCTATTCTGAGAATGAAATATCATTCATTGTGGGGTGGATTTGCATTTCCCTACAGGCTAATGATATTTAGCATTTTTCTGTGCTTATTGGCCATTTCTGTATCTTCTTTGGAGTAATGTCTATTCAAATTGTTTTTCCTTTTTTAAATGGAGCTTTTTGTCTTTTTATTGTTGAGTTATAAAAATACTGGATACTAGAAACTTATCAGATACATAATTTTTAAATATTTTCTCACACTATTTGAGTTGCTTTTTAATTTTCTTAATAGTTTAAGATAAAGCAAAAAAGTTTTAAATTTTGATGAAGTCCAATTTGTCTGTTTTTAATTTTATTTTTATTTGTGTTTTTCATGTCATATCTGAGAAGCCATTGCCTAACACAAGGGCATGACAATTTATGCTAATATTTTCCTCAAAACTTTTATAGTTTTAGCACTTACTTTTAGATTTTTGTTCCATTTGGAGTTAATTTTAAATGTGGTGTGAGGTAGGGGGATCCAAATTTATTCTTTTTTTATTATTATACTTTAAGTTCTGGGATACATGTACAGAAAATGCAGGTTTGTTACATAGGTGTACACGTGCCTTTGTGGTGTGCTGCATGAATCCCCCTGCCATCTACATTAGGTATTTCTCCTATTGTTAGCCCTTCCCAATGCCCTCACCCCCTGTTATCCCTCCCCTAGCCCTCCATCCCTGACAGACCCCAGTGTGTGATGTTCACCTCCCTGTGTCCATGTGTTTTCATTGTTCAGCACCCGCTCATAAGAGAGAACATGCGATGTTTGGTTTTCTGTCCTTGTGTCAATTTGCTGAGAAAGATGGTTTCCAGCTTCATCCATGCCCCTGCAAAGGACAGGAACTTATCCTTTTTATGGCTGCATAGTATTCCATGGTGCATATGTTCCACATTTTCTTTATCCAGTGTATCATTGATGGGCATTTGGGTTGGTTCCAAGTCCTTGCTATTATAAACAGTGCCGCAATCAACATATATGTGCATGTGTCTTTATACTTGAATGTTTTATAATTCTTTGGGTATGTACCCACTAATGGGATTGTCAGGTCAAATGGTTTTTCTAGTTGTAGATCTTTGAGGGACCGCCACATTGTCTTCCACATTGATTGAACTAATTTACATTCCCACCAACAGGGTAAAAACGTTCCTATTTCTCCACATCCTCCCTAGCATCTGTTGTCTCCTGATTTTTTAATGATCACCGTTCTAACTGTTGTGAGATAGTATCTCAATGTGGTTTGATTAGCATGTCTCCAGTGAAGAGTGATGATGGGCTTTTTTCATATGTTTCTTGACTGCATAGATGTCTTCTTTTGAAAAGTGTCTGTTCATATCCTTAGCCCAGTTTTTGATGGGATTGTTTGTTTTTATTTTGTAAATTTGTTTAAATTCTCTGTAGATTCTGGTTATTAGCCTTTTCTCAGATAGGTAGATTGCAAAAATTTTTTCCCATTCTGATCGTTGCCAGTTCACTCTAATAATAATTTTGCTGTGCAGAAGCTCTCAAGTTTAATTAGATACCATTAGTCTATTTCGGCTTTTGTTGCCATTGCTTTTGGTGTTTTAGTCATGAAGTCCTTGCCTATGCCTGTGTCATGAATGGCATTGCCTAGGTTTTCTTCTAGGACTTTTGTGGTATTAGGTCTTATGTTTAAATCTTTAATCCATCTGGAGTTAATTTTTGTATAAGGTGTAAGGAAGGGCTCCAATTTCAGCTTTCTGCATCTGGCTAGCCAGTTTTCCCAATACCATTTATTACGTAGGGAATCCTTTTCTCATTGCTTGTTTTTGTCAGGTTTGTCAAAGATCAGATGGTTGTAGATGTGTGGTGTTACTTCCGAGGCTTCTGTTCTGTTTCATTAGTCTATGTCTCTGTTTTGATACCAGTACCATGCTATTTTGATTACTGTAGCTTTGTAGTATAGTTTGAAGTCTGGTAATGTGATGCCTCCAGCTTTGTTTTTTATTTTTGCTTAGGATTTTCTTGGCTATGCAGGGTCTCTTTTGGTTCCACATGAAGTTTAATGTGGTTTTGTCCAGTTCTGTGAAAAAAGTCAATGGTAGCTTGATGGGGATGGATTGAATCTATAAATTACTTTGGACAGTATGGCCATTTTCACAATACTGATTCTTCCTAACCCTGAGCATGGAAGTTTTTCCATCTGTTTATGTCCTCTCTTATTTCCTTGAGCAATGGTTTGTAGTACTCCTTGAAGAGGTCCTTCACATCCCTTGTTAGTTGTATTTCTAGGTATTTTATTCTCTTTGTAGCAATTGTGAATGGGAGTTCACTCATGATTTGACTGTCTTTGAGTCTGTTATTGGTGTATAGGAATGATTGTGATTTTTGGACATTGATTTTTATCCTGAGACTTTGCTGAAGTTGCTTATCATCTTAAGGAGATTTTGGGCTTAGACCATAGGGTCTTCTAAATACACGATCATGTCATCTGCAGATAGAGACAATTTGACTTCCTCTTTTCCTAACTGAATACCCTTTATTTCTTTTTTCTTGCTTGATATCCCCAGCCAGAACTTCCAATGCTATTTGAATAGGAGTGATGAGAGAGGGCATCCTTGTCTTGTGCCAGATTTCAAAGGGAATGCTTCCAGTTTTTGCCCATTCAGTATGATATTGACTGTGGGTTTGTCGTAAATAGCTTTTTATTATATTGAAATATGTTCCATGGATACCTAGTTTATTGACAGTTTTTAGAATAAAGGACTGTTGAATTTTGTTGAAGGCCCTCTCTGCATCTACTGACATAATCATGTGATGCTTGTCTTTGGTTCTGTTTATGGTGATTAATTACATTTATAGATTTGCATATGTTGAACCAGACTTGCATCCTAGGGATGAAGCCAACTCTATTGTGATGGAGAAGTTTTTTAATATGCTGTTGGATTATGTTTGCTAGTATTTTATTGAAGATTTTTGCATCAATGTTCAGGATGGATATTGGCCTGAAATTTTCTTTTTTAGTTGTGTCTCTGCCAGATTTTGGTATCAGGATGATGTTGGTTTCATAAAATGAATTAGGGAGGATTCCATCTTTTTGTATTGTTTGGAATAGTTTCAGAGAGTGCTACCAGTTCCTCTTTGTACCTCTTGTAGAATTTGGCTGTGAACCCGTCTATTCCTGGACTTTTTTTGATTGGTAGGCTATTAATTGCTGCTTCAACTCTGCCCTTGTTATTGGTCTATTCAGGGTTTCAACTTCTTCCTGGTTTAGTCTTGGGAGGGTGTAGGTGTCCAGGAATTTATCCATTTCTTCTTGATTTATTGGTTTATGTGCGTAGAAGTGTTTGGAATAACCTCTGATGGTAGTTTGTATTTCTGTGGAATCCGTGGTGATAACCCTTTATCATTTTTTATTGCATCTATTTGATTGTTCTCTCTCTTCCTTTTTATTAGTCTGGTTAGAAGTCCAAATTTCTTTTGTATTTTACCATTCAGTTATCTCTGCATCATTGGTTTTAAAGATTATTCTCACTCTAATTGATTTGGCATCATTTTAAAACTATCAATTGACTATAGATGTGTGGGTTATTTCTGGCTTCATTTTTATTCCACTGATGGGTATATTTAGCCTTATGCCATTACCCCCACAGTCATGATTAGTATGCCTTTGGAGTAAGTGTTGAAGTGGAGGAGTGTGAATTCTCCAAATATGTTCCTGTTTTTTTTCACAGTTCTTTATTCTGGGTGTCTTGAATTTCCATATGAATTCTAGGATCAGTTTGTGAACTTCTGCAAAAAGGCCAGCTGAGATTTTAATAGAAATTTCGTGGACTCTGTAGATAGCTTATGGAATATTACATCTTAACAATATTAATTATCCCAATCCATGAACATGTGATGTCTTTCCATTTATTCAGGATTTATTTAATTCTGTTTAATAATATTTTGCAGTTTCCGGTGTACAAGCTTTGAATATCTTTAGGTAAATCTATTTTTCAGTATTTTATTCTTTCTAATTCAATTATAAATTGATTTTTAATATTTTTATTTTCATATTTTGTTGCTATTTTTATAGAATTATTATATATTGATTTTGTATTCTGTAAACTCGCTGAACTTGTTTATTAGCTCTAATAGTTTTTTATACGTATTCCTTAGAATTTTATATGTATAAGGTCATGTGCAAATGGAGATATTTTTACTTCTGGCTGGATTTGGTGGCTCATGTCTCTAATCCCAGCACTTTGGGAGGCCAAGGTCGGTGGTTCACAAGTTCAGGAGTTCAAGATCAGCCTGGTCAACATGGTAAAACTCCATCTCTACTAAAAATACAAAAAATTAGCTGAGCATGCATGGGTCGTGGGCACCTGAAATCCTAGCTACTTGGATGGCTGAGGCAGGAAAATTGCTTGAACCTGGGAGGCAGAGGTTGCAGTGAGCTGAGATCATGCCACTTCTCTCCAGCCTGCGTGAAAGAGCAAGACTCCATCTCAAACAAACAGAAATTACTTTTTTGTTTCTAATCTGAAAGTTTTTTCTTTCTTTTTCTTGCTTAATTATGCTGGCTAGAACCTTCAGTACAATGTCAACTAGAAGAGGCAAGGGTGAGCATGTGTATCTTGTTCTTGATCTCAGACAGAGAGCATTCAGTCTTAGATCATTAAGCATGACATTAACTATGGGGTTTTTTTCATAGATGCCCTTTATTAGGTTAAGGGAGTTCACTTGTATTGTTAGTTTGTTCAGTGTGTTTAAGATGACAGTGGGCTGATTCTTTTTCTAATGGCTTTTCTGCATCAAATGAGATGATCATGGGATTTTGTCTCTAATTCTACCAATACGGTGTATTGACATTTACTGATTTTCATGTACTGAACTAATCTTGAATTTCTGGGATACATCACAATTGGTGGTGGTACGATCATTTTTTCATGTTAATGAATTATGTTTTCTACTATTTGTTGAAGAGCTTCGAGTCTACATGAATAATGGATGTTAATCTGTAATTTTCTCTTCTTACGATGTCTTTGTCTGCTTTTTGTATGAGGGTAGTATTGTTCTCCTAGAATAAAGTAGGAAGCATTCTCTATCTTCTATTTTCCTAGAAGTTTTTGAAGAACTGGTGTTCTTCTTTCAGTTTTTGGTAGAATTTATCCGTATAGCCATTTGATCAGGAGCTTTTATTTGGGGAAAATTTCTTGATTATTAATTCAATCTAATCTGTTGCAGATCTATTCAGATTTTCATTTTCTTCTTGAGTTTGTTTCAGTAGTTTACATCTTTCTAAATATTTGCCTTTCTCTAGGTTATATAATTTGTTGACATAACAGCCATTCACAATATTCCCTTTTATTCTTTTTTATTTCACGTATCCAGAAGATAGTTTTGCTGGATATAGATTTCTAAGACATATTTTACTTTCAGTACTTTAATAATGTCTTCTCACACATGATTGCATTTTATCTGTTAAAAAGTTTACTGTTATTAGCTTTGGTAGTTTACGCATAATATTCTTTATGACTGGTTTTGAGCAATTTGATTATGATGTGTCTTGCATAGCTTTTATAATTATATTTTTTAAGATAGAGATTTTTTCTTTTTGTTTCTTGCAACTGTGGGTTTATAGTTTCCATCAAATCTGAAAAGTTTTTGGTCAATGTTTCTTGATCAGTTTTTTCTGGACCTGAACTCCTCCTCTCTTTGGTAGATGCTACTGTCACATATACTAGGCTGCTGAAAGTTGTTCCAGGGCACACTGATGTTCTTTTCATTGATTTTTCTATTCTTTGTTCTTACTGTGCTTCATTTTGAATATGTTCTATTGAAATATCTTCAAATTACCTAATCTATACTGAAATATATAATCAATGAATAATCTGCATTAAGTTGATCCAGTGTATTTTTCTTCTTAGATATTGTTGTTTTCATGTTTAGAAGTTCAAATTGATTGGTTTATTACATCTTTGATGTCTCTACTTAATTTTAGAATGTATAATTACCGCTTTATTATTATTATTATTATTATTATTTTGAGATGTAGTTTCGCTCTGTTGCCTAGGCTAGAGTGCAATGGCATGACCTTGGCTCGCTGCAATCTCTCTACCTTCCAGGTTCCAGCTGTTCTCCTGCCCCAGCCTTTTGAGAAGTTGGGATTTCAGGCACCCACCACCATGTCTGGCTAATTTTTGTATTTTTAGTAGAGACTAGGTTTCATCATGTTGGCCAGGCTTATCTTGAACTTCTGATCTCAGGTGATCCACCTACCTCGGCCTCCCAAATTCCTGGGACTACAGGCACAAGGCATCATGCCTGGCTATAATTACCATTTTAAAGTCTTCATCTGCTAATTCTAATATCTGTGTCAGTTCTGTGTCACTGTTTCTAGCCCTGTGTGAATGCCAAGCACTTACATCTTTAATCCTTTTGGATGGTTCTGTCTCTCATCTTAGGGGATTTTCTTATATTCATGCACTGATCAATACTCTGCTGTATATTCTATGAAGACACTCTGGCTATTTCTCTGAGTTCTCCCCTTTCCAGGACTGTGTCCTATTAACTTTAATTACTTCAAATGTCCCATGGGCTTAGGGTCTCCATATATCAGAAACTTGATAAAAACTAACAGATTTTATTTCTACAGTTTTCTTGGCTTTTATGTATTTGTGCATTCATCCAGGTATTATTTAACAAGCATATGAGTATCTATTAGTGTGAGGCCTTTTTGCTAGGCGTTATGAGTATAATCTGGGGGCAAAAGCAGGTAAATTTCCTGCTTTAATAAAGTTCCTTGCCTAGTTAAAGAAAAATATATTCCCAAGTTCTAAGATAAATACTCTGGAGAAAAAAAAAGAATATGGTCCTAAGAGCCTGTTTTTAAAAATGAACTTAACTGTGATGACTTTATAATGTGTCACCTTTACTAGGTTGTCTACATTTTCCAGTATTTGTTTCATGTGTCTCTCCAATTAGCATGTGTCCAGGGAAGATTATTGGAAAACCTGGAGAAAGAAAGGGAAGCAGCAGCCGTTATTTAACTCACACACATGTTTGCGGATCTGATGACACTGTTTTAGTGAAGTAGAAGCCAGATCTGAAACTGCTCTGCTTCACCTGGATCATTTTTTAGCTTCTTTGACTTCTGGGAAAAGTCTGTGTGTTTAGCTTCCAGCTGAAGGACCGTGGCTTTTACAGGGCACCTTTGTCACCAAAGTCAGAGACAAGAAAGACTGGCAGGTTTCAGCCAGTCTTGTGGGGCTCCAGCTTACTCTTGTTCTCCCCACTTTACATCCATCTTCCCTTCCCACAAAGCACAAAGGAAACAGCTCACAGAGACGACTTAACTGGCTTTCACAAATGTTTCAGGCCAATTCCTTGTTCAAAATTCTCTATCTGTCTGTCTGTCTGTCTATCTATCTCTCTATCCCTTGATCTCTTGCTCATCTTTTCTAGAAGTTGCTGAGTTTGGATATAAAAAATGATAGGGCCTTTTACCCTCAACTTTGGGCCTTACCTTAATTTCAGAATAACAAGAAAAATCCCTCTCATGATTCTGTTAAATTGTATCCTCATGGCAATAAGAAGCCATGGAAAGATCTTAGGAAGGGGAATGAGGTAGGATTTGCATTTTAGAAAAATAGCTCTGCCTCCTGTATGAAAAATGAGGAGACAAAAGGGAGGATGTTTAGTTAACTGCTTCTGGAGCAGTCCAGGGGAAAAATAATAAAGGCTTAAAAAAAGCATGAAAAATTAGGAGGCTGTGGTGAGATATTAGGAAGTAAACACAACAGAATTTGATGAGCTTTGATGTTTTTCAGCTCATAAAGTATTTGCATTTTGAACTACAAAATAAGACAGGAGGAAATTACTTATTGAGAGCACTCCAGATACAAAGACTTCTAAATAGAAAAATATTTAGGGACAAAGGTATCTTTCCAGTATCTCTCAACATCTCTGCATCACTCTACTTCTAAAGTAGATTGTTTAGCTCCTTGTAAATTGTGGCTTGTGGACCAGCACCTCCTGTGTCTCTAAAAGTTTATTGGAAGTACATAATGTCAAGCCTCATCAGTAACTCCTAAGGGAGAATCTGTATCTTAATAAGCTTTCCAGATGAATCACCTGCATGTTAAAGTTGGAAAAGCTGTGCAAAGATTCTGCAGGTTGGAGAAAATTTAAATTCCATTTTGCTCTCCCAACCTATTAAGATATTAGAGATCAAAGAGGAAATAACTGGCTATAGAAATGCTTGGAATTTTCCCTCCCCACTCTCCCAGCATCAAGAAAAAGCTTCACGTTCTTCTTCACACTTATTACCTTCAAAGTACTATTTTAGCCTCTTCCAACTCATTGGAGCAGGTGGGACTCCTGGTATCTTATCACCACTTGTAATTTTCAAATACCACAATAGCCATGGCTGTCAGTGGGATTTTCCAAGGCATTTCGCATACAGCAGATTTAGCACAACTTTGGGGATGCTGATAATAAAAGGACTCCCTTTGGGATGCCGCAACAAGCAGGTGTAAAACATTATCTAGTTATAACTGGATTACAGAAGTTTCTTCTGATGAAGGCAGTTTCCCCTTTTCTAATTTCCTCTTACTAATAATGAGTAGAGAATAGATGAGGCTATTTATATCTCGAATGCTTTCAATGAAACCAAGGGTGGGTATTGGACTTGAGAGGGAAAGCATCATATTCATAGACAAGCACCCTTATCAATAGATATCAGCAGTCAATTTCAGCAATTTTCGGCTGAGATCTGTTCATTTCAGCTTGCCGTGAAGCAGCAGTTAGCACTATGCCTAAACAGTAATTGTCAATTGACTGATATCTAGATAAATGAAGAGGTATGACATACCTGGTTAATTTCCAATCTTCCCCAACCAGACACATTCTTTACAATGTCCTAGAATGCTTTGCATAATCAGCCTACTCCTCCAAGCTCATCTCAGGCCATTCTGCTCTCTTTATTCCAGCCATGTGACTTACTTTCATTTCCTTTAACACCCCTAGGTGATTTCTTCCCTAGGTCCCTCAAACGTGTGTCTCCTCTGCCTGGATTCTCCTGCTTCTTGACTGTGTCATTCCCTTGCCTTAGGTCTAAGCCTAACTTCTATCTTCTCAGAAAGGTTTCAAGACTACTTTTCTCCTACCTCCCGCTTAAAGTAGGTCTCCTAATTTTCTCATACTACCCTGACCTTTTCTGTGATAGCACTTACCATAATTTGTAATTATTTATCTTTTTACTTCTCACTCCCCTCTTCTAAATAAAGAGACCAATTCTGTCCTACCCACCGAGGGCCAGATACCTAATCATTGCTCATAAACAAATATTAGTTGGCCAAATATTAATGCTGCCCTACCTCCAAAAATGAACTCTTATACTTGTGAATTTTCATGGCTCCTTATATGTGCTGTATAGTTCTGCACTTAATCTGTTTTTTTTTTTTTTAAAAAAAAACTATGTTTTGTGCTCATTCAGAATGCTTGATTAGATTGTCAGCTCTAGGTGGAACGTCATGTGTTTGTTTTCTATAGCCTATTCACTGCCCATGATAGGTCTCAATAAAGTTATCCTGAATGATGAGTGAGTGAATCCTCTGCCCCGGCAGTTAGTTCCTGTTGTACAGGAGAGCATTTAACTGTTTTAAAGCTCAAAGTTACTTAGTAAGGAAAGCCAAGCATTCGCAACACTTTAATTGAGGTTAGTGATTTCCTTTTCTTCTTTAAGCTTTTTTTTTTTTTTTTTTTTCTCATAACTGGGGAATCAAACCACCTTTCTTCTTCCCTATGAGATTTGGGAAGTAAAATGAAGGAGAAATGCTTACAGTCATTAATTCTAAAAGGTGCTTCTTATATCTTGAGGGATATCCTTCACTGAGAGAGTAAATATAAAAGGTAAGCATGATTTGAAGTAGGAAGGCTTTTGGAAGAATTTAGCTTTTGATATTTTTAAATGAATTATCACTAAGACATCAGACAGAGGTACCATGCATGGACAGAAACATACAGATCTATAGTTTCCGATACTCTGAAAAAATCATATTTCTGTGTTTTTTGTTTCAAAAGCTCGTTCACAAATTGAATGTCTATGTGTGTCAGGCACTGTTATAGGCCTCAAAGCCATAGTAACCAAGGAAAACAAGGTCACTGCCTGCACAGTCATCAATGAGGGAAGAGATAGGGAATGAGAAACACAAACAAGAACGATAGTATTCCATGGAATACATGGCACAAAGGAGATAAAACGGGGGTAGTGAATAAAGAGTGCTGTTTTGGCTTGGTTGGTCAGGAAGGGCTTTTATAAGGAAGGGGGCATTTGAGTGGAGATGAAGGAAAGACGTTTGAGTGGAGATTCATGGATAAGAAGGAGCCACCATGCTTTTCTTTTCTCTTTCCCCACCTTTCCTTCTCTCCTCTTCCTTTCACTTTATCCCAAGTTTGTATGAACAAGACTATGGACTCCCCAAAAGGAGGTGTCTGCTTTCAATCCAAAAATATTATATGACTATCAGGGAAGCCTGCTTAAATGAAGAAGCAGTTAAAAAAATCTTTGTAGCCCGCAGAGAACCCAACTGTTGTTTGAAAAACTGCTATTAGTGTTTTCCTACCCATGACCTGGTGATCCTTTGGAAGGGAGAAAAGAGAAAAAGATTACGGCACAAGAGAGCAAGTGTGTGAGGGAGATTTGTTCTTGCTTAGAAACAAGGGGATGGAAGTCAGGTCTCCACACAACTTGTAACTCAAGCTCCTTATTTAAAACTCAGCATGGTGAATTTAGTATCCAGATGTACATCCTGTAATTTAAACAGTCCAATTTCAAGGAAACATTCTTTTCACTGATTCCAAGTGTGGCTTCCTAATGATGCACCACTGTGGAGTGACATGATGTAATTGTTGCTTTCATGTTGATGTATTGATGCAATATATTATCTCTTATTAGGCAGACGCTTAAATGTATACCTTTCTATATATGCTTCCATGAAGTGAGGGTAGTTAAATGTTGTTAAACAACTTAACCAATGTTCCCTCCCTTCATGTGTTTTCTATTTAACACCAAGACCTGCAGGATAATAGCAGTGACTTATGATCTGTAATTTTAGAATGGGCTTGTATTGTCCTTCCTTATATTATCTCTACTAAGGGGAAAGCATTCGTTATCTTCTTACTCTTTGACTTCCATGGAATCTTCATAAATTGGAATCAACAAGAATTTTTCAGTGTTGACAGAAAGAGGGATAAAGTGTATAAAATTTCTAGAATTAATGTTTTCTTCATAAGACCCTGAAAATTAATGAACCAGTCAAGATCTCAACTAATTAACAAGTTTGGAGAACTCCTGGATTTGGTTTTCTTCCTTGAAGTCACTTACTTATTAAATATCTAAGTGTACATTAGTAGTTTATGTGTAAGAAAAAAGTACACCAAACACAATGCTAAGTGCTGAGAATGAGCTAAAGGAATACTGAGTGTGCTAAAAGGGTATTTTCAGCCCTCTTGTTTTTGAAATTATTTATAGTAACAAAATAATCATAAGAATGACACAGTCATAAGAATGACAATTGCCTACAACATTTAGTGAACATATTTACTTGCCAAACATCATGCTAAGTGCTTGACATAAAATTTTCGCATTTGAACCTCACAGAAAACTTGCAAGTGACCACTCTTGTATCCAGAGTAGAGGTGGGCAGTTCCAGGAGGAAACTGCGGTATGCCTAATCACCACACTTCATGTAACAGACATGTCTTTGGTGGAGCATCACTGATAATTGTAGCCCCGAGGCTGAAAATGGCCACATATTGTTGGTTGTTAATGGGATTAAATTCCCCATAAATCTGAAACTGGCATTAGGTACTCTAGCCTGTATGGTATGCCAGTGCTCTATTATAAAATATGAAATAACTTTATATTGCCTTCCAAAAAAGAGGTTAATATATCCAGTTAGGCAACAAATTGCTAAATTTAGCAAGTACCTGTCTTTTTCCAGAAGTCAGTTCTTAGTTACAGAGCTCTTTCACTGTTAAAAGAAAATGATCACTTTTCCAATTAAATAAAGTTTTACTGAATAAATGTCTTTAAGCCAGTTAATTTAAAGCTAAGTTAATCTTATTTCTTAGTTTGTCATTTTTTTCCGACAAATCTGAAAACACAAGTCACTAAAGAGATGAAGGGTCAGAGATGTGGTTTATTTATTATTATGATGAATCTCGACAAGTGTTGTTGTTTTTTTTTAAGTCATATCCTTAAGGCTGGGAACCATTTCCAGAGATTCTGATTTACTTGGTCTATAGTATAGACTGGGAATTACGAAAAATTTTAATTGCCCAGCGGATTCTACCTTGTAGCTTTAGAAGTTGAGAATCACTGCCTTATAATGTCTTTTTGAGAGAAAATAAAGAACAGATCACCATAGAGGATAATTTGCCTTAATTTCTTTATTTAGTAAAAGAAGGCATTTTAAATAATATTTTTCAATTATCTTTTGAGGAGCAAAGTCCTTTGCATGAAAAAAAAATCTAACTAGAAACTTCACTTGTTAAAGCTTGAGTTTATAGCTGCACTGAACATCAGGATACCAGTGGGATAGGCCAGCAGGTGGAAAGAAAGGAGGATGACTCCAGTCCCAAACCATTCTACTCACCCATAGTCTCCTACTTCAAACTGAGCCAAGCTCAAGGCACTCTTTTCATAGGAACTGATAATGTTTGTGTAGCTCGCCTAGGCAGATGAATGGGCTGATGTCAGGACTGGGTGAAAGTGAATGACTTGGGGGTTTGGCTTAGACTTCGGGGTCTAAGGCCACTTCAGAGCTTAGGGAGTGATGAATTGGGCACACCTAGGCCAATCTGTGGCATTCTAGTTGTAAATAGCTCTGTCTTAAGACACAGACATAGAACTAAAGACTCCTAGGAGCAGTTTAAAAACAACTAGGTAGTCCCTGAAGCCTCTTTGAACTCAGAGAATGGCCCAGTAAACAACAAATGGGTTGATTGATTCATTCACTCAGTAAATATGCTTTGATGATCTACAGTGAAAGGTACTATTCTAGGCGCTGAAGATACGGCAATAAACAAAACAAGCCTAGTCTTTGCTGTCAAGAAATTTTCAGTCTAATAAGAGGAGGCACAACAATAAATAATACACATAGATAAAATACTATACATTATGGTAAATATTAGGAAAAGAGTGTGACAAATAACCATGAGAGTCCTACTTCAGTCAAGGAGGCCAAAGATAGTTGCTTTGTGAAGGGGACATTTATGGGAAGGTGGAAAGATTGGAAGGAACCAACCATATCCTTGTAGATGTACAGGTGGTATTGGGATAACATGAATTTCAGGAGAAGGAACAGCATTTACAAGGACAGTAAGATGGAAAAGAGCTTCCTGATTACAAGAAAGCAAAAGTCATGGCTGGGTGTGGTGGCATACACCTGTAATCCCAGTACTTTGGGAGGTCGAAGCAGGTGGATCACTGGAGGTCAGGAGTTTGAGACCAGCCTGACAAACGTGTTGAAGCCCTGTCTTTACTAAAACTACAAAATTAGTTCGGCCTGTTGGTATATGCCTGTAATCTCAGCTATTTGGGAGGCTGAAGCAGGAGAATTGCTTGAACCTGGGAGGCAGAGGTTGCAGGGAGCTAAGATCATGCCATTGCACACCACCGTGGGCAACAAAAGTTAAATTCCGTCTCAAAAAAAAAAAAGAAAGCAAGCAAAAGTCAGCCAATGTGTTTCATACTCAAGAGGGAGAGTGGCCTGAGATAAAGGGAGAGGTACCAAAGGCCAGGTCACACTAGGCCTTCAAGGTCACAGCGAGGACTTGTAACTCTGTCCTATAAGAACAGGAAGCCATTGGAGGATGGAGACATGATGTGACCTAACTTTAAGGTAGTCTCTGTGACTGCAGTATGGTGTATGGATTAGAGGGGAACAAGAGTGGAAACAGAAAGGTCATTTAGATGGGTACTATAGGACTCCAGGGAAGAACGGTGGCATGGTCCATGGTTCTGACCTAGGTGGAGGGAAGTGGATGGATTTGAAATTCTTTTTCAAAGTACAATCCAAAATGCTTGTTTCCAAGGAAGGGGAAAGATATGGACAAGTGAATCCAGTCAAACCCAATCTCTAATTTGAAGAGGCATTGAGAAAAAGCCCTGTCATCCTGTGATATTTTCCAGTTTCATTACTGAGCCATGAGTGCCATGGAGAGAGAACCACATGGGTCTACATTTTAATGTCCTGATCTGTCCATAAAGTGAGTATATGATCTATCCTGATTACATAGGATTATTGTGAGGGGAAAAGAGAGTCACCTCTAGGGAGCCTTTATAAAAATACCAAATGCAGTGGAAATGCAAGGTACCAGCTATAGCATTATCCTAGTACTTGACATCACTGACACAAATTTCAAACAGACAGATAATATTATACTGAATTTCAATATCTAGACTATTTACTTCTTAATAAAAATTGATGTGTTGAGCCTGGCTCAGTGATTCATTAGTAATCTTGAAAAAGCCAATAACAACAAGTCACATATTGTGTGCCAGACATTGTGCTATGTAAGCACCTTACACATTGCCTCATGTACTCCTTGTAGAAGTTGTATATGTGGTTTTTGTCCGAATTTAGTAGCTAAAGAAGCTACAGCTCAATGAGATTAGAGTACTTGACTTGACTTAATGGCTACAGAGGTTTCTGGCAGAGCCAAAACTTAAATCAGGTTCTCAATACCATCATTAACTCCCCATGTTTCAATTTCCACATTTTGATACAGATGTAGTTCTGCCAGCTTTATAGGTTGATTGAGAAGATCAAATTAAATAGCATATAGGCTGGGCATGATGGCTCATGCCTGTAATCCCAGCACTTTTGGAGGCCAAGGCAGGTGGATCACTTTGAGCGCAGGAGTTCAAGACCAGCCTGAGCAACATGGCAAAACTCCATCTCTACAAAAACTGCAAAAATTAGCCAGGCATGGTGGCGGGCACTGTAATCTCAGCTACTTAGAGGCTGAGGCAGGAGAATCGCTTGAACCTGGGTGGCAGAGGTTGCAGTGAGCCGAGATTGCACTACTGCACTCCAGGTTAGGCAACAAAGTGAGACCCTGTTTCAAAATAAATAACAATAAATAAAATTTAAAAATAAAAATAATTTTGTAATGTTAAAAAATTAAAATAAAATTTAAAAAAATATATATTTAAAAATATATAAAATATAAAAGATACTTGTAAGTTATAGTATATTTCAGCAAATGCATGAGGTTTAAGGACAGCTTGTAAGCTCCGTGAATTTTACTCTACAAGATGGCCATGGATTGGATGCTTAGAAATCTGAGAGTCCAGTGTGTCCTTCTGTTGAGACCTGAAGAAATGCTTTTTCTAATCTTTGTTTCCTCTACTGGGTCCTACCTAAGGTGATCTGCTTGGGATAACACAGTTTCATCTTCCTCTATCATTTCAAAACTGTCATTGATGTGATGAAATAACAGATTTTAAATATGTTTTGAGATGATGCAATTTGAGATTAAGGTCTATGCTAGCAGCCAAGAATTACAGCTTCAAAATGTCTTCACAGATACAAAGTTCTAGTTAAAGTCATACCTTATATACCTTTGGGAGGATATGTTTTTCTCATTTTTGACTATGCTCAAACAGAACACAACTTAAAGAAAAGGCAGAATTACCCAGAAAAACAAGGGCCAAATAACACTGTACTCATATTGAAAATATTGGAGAGAGAATAGACTTATTTAAATGAAGCACACAATTGTGAAAAGTTAACAAATAATCCCTTCCTTTTCAGAGTTAGACAGGTGACATCTCCGAGCACTTCAGACGTGATCTTGATTGATTGGAAAGGTTATAGAAACCCATAAATACTGTAATTTATGTTTAGTTTAATCAAGGGCATAGAAACTTTTTGTAGCACATGAAGATGCAGCATATTTCATTTTAGATTTTTCTAGGCATGTGTGTCCCTAGTGGAAGGCCTAGATGCTGGTGGCACTTCTTGCATGGTAAGGTGATGTTGGACTTGAGAAAAATCCAATTTCTGGTGACATATCACCATTCAGGAAAAACTTAAATTAGCTCTTTGTGTAATGTATTTCCATTTAAGTGAATATTGACACATTCTAGACTCTTCTGATTTTTGAGCCATGATCGGCTGAGCAAAGCGAAATCCTTATCAGGGGAAGAATATAGTCCATGTCAATTTCCCTTGACAAAAGCTCTGCTTATATACTTTCTCTACTCCAGAAAGTTTAACCACAATCACTTATGAATTGCTTAGTTAGTTTAGAAAGTTTTCCAACAATTGAACAGCTGAATTTTCATCAAATATCAAAATCTCAGGTGAATACAACCATTAACATGCAACACTCTAATTGAGAATTTTATACTCTGGTTCTGAATTATGTTGACCATGAGGTTCAACACAGTGGAGGTTAAGCATAGTGATGCCAAAGAGCAGTATCCTTTGCCAAGAGCCTATCCAGTTATAATCACAATGTCTGTCAATCAATTCTAGTCACCAGCAAATGGTTAGTATCTAACAATAGCCTCCCCATTGTACGCAGTAAAGCAAAAAAGAACATGGACTCTGTCCTCAAGGTTCTTGAGATCTAGTTGAAGAGAGGACGTGTGCACAAAAGATATTCAAAATAGCATGCAATTGACAAAAAACTAGTACATTCTACACAATTTGGGATGATTAATATAAACAGCTACCATTTGTTGACCAGCTTAACAGTAGCCTTGGTTATGCCATGAGTAAGGTCACTTAGAAGAGAGAGCTAACTTTTCACCAGGGTGGTCAAGATTGTACTGGTATGATCCTTGTACTGAAACATCAGCTCTTCCTGGGTCTCAAGCCTGCTGGCCTTCAGATTGGAACAAAAATGCTGACCCTTCCTCAAATAAGAGGGAACTTCTCCTGCCTGACTGTCTTCAAGTTGGAACAAAGTTTGTGGTTGTAATTGTTTTCTGCCCTCAGAATCAACCTGAAACTTCAGCTCTTCTTAGGTTTCAAGCCTGCTGGCCTTCAGACTGGAAACACACACACACACACGCATGCACACGCACACGCGCACACACACACACACACATTGGTTCTGTTTCTCTGGAGAACTCTAATATACTACATTATAGGATTTAATTGAGCTTTAAAGACATAAAGCATTTAGTATAGTACCAAGCACATAACTAATGCTCTATAAATATTAGTAGTTGTTACTGAACCAGGCAGCTAGGCATGGTTCAGTAACAAGGACTTAAGCCATCAGAGTGGGTGTGCAATTATTGCAGAATTGTTTCTTGCCTATATACCCTACTGTGGGTTTGTGCAAAAGTCTTAATAGAGGTGAAGATAAGGAACCCTAATCAGAAACAGCTAACTCACCAGGAAGCACTGCTTCCCTTTTGGAAGCAATGTGGAGAAGCAACAAAAAATGGAAAATCAAACCCTCTGTTCTTCCTAAAATAGCATTGCTTTGGCACTCAGGGACTCTGGTGTCTAGAAGCACTTAGCTACCAATAGTGACAATGGGGGCAGTAATAGTACATGGTGGTACCCAGGGAAAATAAGTAGTGAATCACATAGAAACAACTTGGTGCCCAAACACGAATACGCAGATATATGGCATTCCCAAAGAGAGCCAGAAAAAGGAGAGAAACATACGGCTCTATTTGTGATTACTGACCAAACTTGTTCTCAAGTCACCTCTGTGGTTTGTGGGAATCTTCAGGAAGGAATAGAATCCTCTAGAGACTGGCAAGCCTGAAAAACATGTAAATGAAAGTGCCAGATAACTATGCTTGTCTTTATTCCTGCTTAATGCTACTGAAGACTTGGTGGTGAAGTCATTTTCTCTGTGCCATCTCCAGGCACAAATGTAGGGCAGATGGCATAAACAGTCAAGTTGTGCTGTATATGGCTATTCTGTTTATAAGAAACGTGCTAAGAAGAGGTCCACATTGAAATCAGTGGCAGATCCTACAGTAAATATTATCAAATATACTCATATGGGTGTGATTAGAGCAACAAATATAAAAGAATGAACAACATATACGATCCTATGAATATAGAGGTCAGTGCCTCCCCTAAATGGATATAGAGTACATAGTAAATGCTCAAAATGAATAAGATCAATTGTGGAGACAAATCAATGTGGTCCAGCTGTAGGAGAGCATTAACTTTAATGGGTCTCATTTGTATATATGAATTCTACTTCAAAAAGAGCAGAACAATAAAACAGCATAGGCTGGTCCTTTACTGTTTTCCTTGTAAGGAGACTGTGTTTCTGTGGTCTAGCCTAATTCCTCGCCATACAGAAGCGAAGCCATGACAGTTTCACCTCATGATTCCAAATAACTGGCTTGACTTATGCTTAGAGTGAATTGACTATTTTAACCACTGGGTTATTTGCAATCACCATTGGTTTTATTGTTAGGATTAAATTTATTTATTCATCAAATTCTTTTTATTCCTTTTTATACATCCAGCAGCATTGTTGAGGGCACTCCACACATGATACAGAGACAAACAAGGCAGGTGAAGTGTGCTCCCATGGAGATTATCTTTTATGATGTGAGATAAACCATAAAGTAGTAAACAAATAAATAATCACGTTGGCTTCTTAAAGTAATAATTCTGTAAGTAGCAGAAATAAAGTAATACACTGAAGAGAGTATATTTGTGGTAAGAAAGTACCCATGCATATGTGCTTTTTGAGGTAGGGAGATTGGGGGAAAGCTCTCTGAAGAAGTGAGCTTCTGACATCTGAATAAGGAACAAGCCATGTGGAAAACTGTGGGAACAACATTGTAAACAGAATGAATTGCAAGTGAAAAGGCTCTGGGTCAGAAATAAGCTTGGCGAGAATAAGTTATTGCAGAAAGAAGATCAATGGACTGAAGCATTTTGAAAAAAAGGTGGAGTGGTAAGACATGGGATTAGAGAGGGAGAAGTACCAGAACATGGAGTACTTTCTATACTTTGGAAATGAGAATATGTTTTATCTTGAATGCATTGGAAACCATTGGATAATTTTAGTAATCTATGACATGACTTATTTTGATTATTTATTAGATTGCTTTGGCTTTAGTGTAGAGAATGGATTGATCAGTAAATTCCTGACTTGATAAATGCTTGGATAAATAGTAACTTGCAATCCAACTGTGAAATTAAATGCCACATTTTATTCTCTAAACAAATATTTGTTGATCACTGCCTGCTATGCACTGGAAATACAGTGGCAAAGAAGATGTTGTCTCTGACAGGATCTCACAGTCTAGCAAGAAATATAGAAATTAAACAAATAATTACAGTTGTGACTTTACCCAGGGGAAGGCACAGGTGAAGCACAGTTTCCACCTCACTCAAATTTAACACAAGCAAGAGGATTGGAATCCATGACTCCCCACTAAACAAGAACCATTTTTGCCAGAGGGCTTGGTGATTACCAACAGACTTTATATTAGTCAGGCATTCTTTAGTTGCAATAGATTTAAAAAAAATCAAACTAGCTTAAGACAAAAGAAATGTATGAAGAAGGATTTATTGCTTCATATAATTGAACACTTTGGGCATGGCCTCACTCTCAATAGTTTAGAGAATCAAGCGATGAAATTCAGTGCAGGCAGAGAGCCTGGAAAATAAAGGTGGCAATTGGGGAAATGAAGGAACCTCCACCCATCAGAGTCTACAAATAAATTCTGCCTAAATTATGGTGATTCCTGAGCTGTTCCTGAATCAGGGAGACTCTAAAGTTCTCAATGTAAAGCAATAGATGGAAGATTGAGAGCTGAACAATTGCTGTGCTGACCACCAAAGAGAAGACAGAGCTTGGATTTTGAGGCTTTTCCTAAATACATTCAAGGACTTAAGGGGGAATATGCTTATAATTGAGAAATGATGTGAAAACCTAGCAGAGAAATAGAAACTATAAGAACCAAATAAAGGTTCTCATTCACCTCAGCTTTCTAACTGTAGGAGTCACAATTCCATACCTTGGGTCTCAGGCTTGCCTTGACTGGGCTAAAGCACCTGCTGTGCTTTCTTCACCAGACCAAACTGACTGGTCATCAGGGTTTAGTGGGAACTGACACAGAGTGGGCTGCCACTCTTGCCCTGAACTAACTGGAAAGGATGAGAGAGCAATGGGCTTCCTAAGCCCTAAAACTCATTCCTCCAAACTAATACTGTTCAAATGGTGGTAAGTGCCTCTATGGGATACCTTAACAGGAAGATAAGGCATTATGAATGGACTGTGTTGGCCTGTATAGTGGTGTTGTGAATTCAGGCATATTAGATAGTATATGGTAGCAAGGAGTATTTTCATTTAAAGATCTCTTCTCATCCACCCCAAGTGCAGTCAAAGGTGGCATTTTGCCTGAGTGGAATTGTCCCGGAGCAAAGCAAGAATAGTGTGAGTAAAAATACCTGAAATGAAGGGGCCTTAATTTAGAGGAAAAGTTTGTATCAAGTAAAATGATCATTGGGATGCCTGTTAACACATTTATTTTATTTGAGAAGTGAAGTCAGAATTTTTCTGACAGAAAGTAAACCTGATTTGGATTTAAAAAAAGAAATAAAAATTCTAGAACTATAAAGTATAATATTTGAAAGGACACATTGTCTGGGTAAACTGGATAGCAGATTGGCAGATAAAAGGATACCAGAAAATAATTTGTCATCATCTGACCTACACTACAAGATGTATTAAACAAAGTACTTTAGGATGGAATGAAACAAAAAAATATTGCATGGAAACTGTATCTACATGAAGAAAGAAGGAACACTGAAAAAAATATATATATACATACAGTATATATATATATATATATATATATATATATATATATATATGATGTTTTTCTTCTCTTAATTTCTTTAAAGGGACTAAGACTGTTCAAAGAAAAATTATAACATGTTTGATGGAGTTCATTAATATATATCAATGTAATATGTAAAGTAACAATAATACAAAGGCCAGAGAGTAATTGAAACTATACTGTTACAATTCTTTTATTTTGCTAGATGTGGTACAAATTAACCCTAAGAAAATTATGATAAAACAAAGATAAATATTGCAATCCTATAGCAGGCACTAAAATGTCAAAAGGTTTAGTTAAGAAGATGGGAAGTATTAAGAGAAAATTTTTAAAAATTATTAACACTAAGAAAGTAAGACAGAAGCAAAAGATTTCTTTTGAAAGACAGAAAGATAGAAAATAAATTACAAAATAGCAGTTAAGTTCAGCCATAGCAATCGTTAAATTTTGGTGAACTAAACATCTCAATTAAAAGGTAGCGATTGTTAGATTGGATATAATAGAAAACCCAGTTACAAGTTTTATACAAGAAATTTGGGCAGGCGTGGTGGCTCAAGCCTGTAATCCCAGCACTTTGGGAGGCCGAGATGGGTGGATCACCTGAGGTCAGGAGTTCTAGACCAGCCTGGCAAACATGGGAAACCCTGTCTCTACTAAAAAGACAAAATAAGCTGTGCCTCATAGCAGGCACCTGTAATCCCAGCTACTCAGGAGATTGAGGCAGGGGAAACGCTGAAACCCCAGAGGCAGAGGTTGTCATGAGCCAAGTTCACACCACTGCACTCCAGCCTGGGTGACAAGAGCAAGACTTCATCTCAAAAAAGAAAAAAAAAAAAGTTTTATTTATTTATTTATTTATTTTCCCATTTATTTATTTTATTGCATTTTAGGTTTTGGGGTACATGTGAAGAACATGCAAAATTGTTGCATAGGTACACACGTGGCAGTGTGATTTGCTGCCTTCCTCCCCATCACCTACATCTGGCATTTCTCCCCTTGCTATCTCTCCCCAGCTCCCCACCCCCAACCATCCCTCCCCTATTTCCCCCCAACTGACCCCAGTGTGTAGTGCTCCCCTCCCTGTGTCCATGTGTTCTCATTGTTCAACACCCGCCTATGAGTGAGAACATGCGGTGTTTGATCTTCTGCTCTTCTGTCAGTTTGCTGAGAATGATGGTTTCCAGGTTCATCTGTGTCCCTACAAAGGACACAAACTCATCGTTTTTGATGGCTGCATAACATTCCATGGTGTATATGTGCCACATTTTCCCTATCCAGTCTATCGTCGATGGGCATTTGGGTTGGTTCCAGGTCTTTGCTATTGTAAACAGTGCTGCAATGAACATTCGTGTGCATGTGTCCTTATAGTAGAACGATTTGTAATCCTTTGGATATATACCCAGTAATGGGATTGCTGGGTCAAATGGGATTTCCATTTCTAGGTCCTTGAGGAATCGCCACACTGTCTTCCACAATGGTTGAACTAATTTACACTCCCACCAACAGTGTAAAAGTGTTCCTATTTCTCCACATCCTCTCCAGCATCTGTTGTCTCCAGATTTTTTAATGATCGCCATTCTAACTGGCGTGAGATGGTATCTCAATGTTGTTTTGATTTGCATTTCTCTGATGACCAGTGATGATGAGCATTTTTTCATATGTTTGTTGGCCTCATGTATGTCTTCTTTTGTAAAGTATCTGTTCATATCCTTTGCCCACTTTTGAATGGGCTTGTTAGTTTTTTTCTTGTAAAAAAAAAAGTATAATTTAATAACATATCTAGGTTAAAACTAAAAGGATAAATGTTATGCCAACAGTAGGCATAAAAAGCTGAAAGGCTGTATTAACATCAGAAAAAAAAATGACTTAAAGACAAAAAGTATTATCAGAGATAAAGAGGAACATTATATAATAATGGGTAGAAAATTCTTCAGAAGAATATAATAACCATAAATGCACATGGTTTAATAGCATAGTTTTAAAATGTATGAAGGAAAAACTAATAAAACTAAAGGGAGAAAGAGATAAATTCTCAATCACAGTTGGAGATTTTAAACACCCTGAGTGAATTGACATTTATGAACTTCACTCAAAAACCATCGAATGTACATTCTTTTTAAGTACACATAGAAGGTTCACCAAGATAATCCATATGCCTGGCTAAAAATAAGTTTTAATAGATTCCAACAAAAGTAAAATCACTAAAACCAAAGTTCACTAAAAAGTACAAAACATTATGTGGTATTTTTACAAAGAATAAAGCATAATCTTATTCTAATCATGAGAAAGTACTAGATATGTTATTCAAAAATTATATAAAAGATAAGAAAACACTGAAGAACTGTCCATTTGGAGTAGAATAAGAAGAAACAAGAAAACAAAACAACAATTAGAAAAACTGGTAAAATTCATGCAAAGTCCATAGTTTAGTTAGAAATATACCAATATCAATGTATCTGTTTCGATAGTCATCCCATGGTTATGAAAGGCAGAAGAATTAGGGAAAGCTTGAGGACATGTACACATGAACTCTCTGTACTCTGTTTTTAAATTTTTTTCCTTAAATTCAAAATTAGTTCAAAGTAAAAAGTTAAAAATGATTGTAGAAGGCATGCACAGCAGTATTTAGATTGAATGTAGCATATAGCAATCATAACTTCAAATGTTTATATTAGAAAACAAGAAGGGTTTAAAAATCAGTGATCAAAATTTTTAAGTTATGAAGTTAGAAAAAGAACAAATTAAACTCACCATAAATAGAAGCAAGGAAAACTTAAACACAGAAATAGAAATTAATGCAATAGAATACAGAAAAATGGACAACTAATACTGACAATTAACAGAGAACATGCCAGCTGACATGGTTTTCATTTCTGTCCCCATCCAATCTCATGTCAAATTGAAGCATTGTGGAAGACAGGTCTGGTGGGAGGTGATTGGATCGTAGCGGTGAACTTTCCCCTTGCTGTTCTCAGGATAGTGAGTTTTCACAAGATCTGGTTGTCTAAAGGTGTGTAGCACCTCCCCCTTCAGTCTCCCTTCAACCATTTAAGACGTACTTGCTTCCCCTTCACCTTCTGCCATAATTATAAATTTCCTGAGGCCTCTTTTCTAAGAAAGAGATTTCTCTTTTCTTTATAAATTACCCAGTCTCAGATAGTTCTTTATAGCAATGCAAGAGCAGACTAAGAAACCAACTTTCCAAACTCCACTTTTTATCTAACAATGAAAATAAGAGAAGAATGAGATATGAGTGAATTCTTATAAATTTATGTTGACTCAAAATCCATTTTGAATATAAGGTGCATGTTCTCATACCAAAGCAGGGCTGGGTCACCATTGACAGTGTCCATTTATCTGTCTCTTCCAAATTCCTCAATATGGTCGACTCAGATATCTGCCTTACACAACTTACTCCTGGTGACCATCGCCCTGTGGGACAGCTAGATACAACACACTTGATTCACCCCACTGACTCCCAAATGCTGCATGGCCTATGCAGATACAGTGCAGTGACCACCTCACAGTGTGTCTCCACAGATCTCTTGCCTGCCCCAAACCTCCCAATTAGAACTCCCACAGAAAACCTGCTTGAGTAATACCCTGGACTCTAAAAAGGCTTTGGCCCACAGGTCTCTCTCTCCCTCTCTCGGTCCCTACCCACTGGCTGAGCGTGTGTGTCCCAGATGGCTCCTCCTTCCTATTTACCCTATGAAGATGCTGACTGCCTCTCTCTGAGATCTGTGAGAAATAAGCTGCTTCCATTATTTCACACGTTTTGTTGAGTTGCCTCCTGTATGTCTCACCTGACCAGCACACCTGAGCCTAACTTCTGTCGTAGTCAGGGCTTTCCTAGAGATTGGCCATCTTGCTAGGAGTAAACTAGACACAGGTCAGACAGGAGACACCGGGGCATCTGTCAGTTTAAACAAATTTCCTGTGGGAAGGATATCTGGTCATAAGTCAGTCACTTAGACATTAGTCCATCCCTGAGGATAAAGAAGTATCCCATGAAAGACACACTGTGAGCATCCACAATCAAACCCTCTGGAGTCCCATCAGGGCAGGGCTGGGGTTTTTAGCCATTCTTCATTTTTTTTTTTTTAAGACAGCGTTTTGCTCTTTTGCCCAGGCCTGTGTTAAGTCGTGTGATCTCGGCTCCTTGCAACCTCTGCTCCTCGGGTTCAAGTGATTCTCCTGCCTCAGCCTCCTGAGTAGCTAGGATTATGGGCACCTGCCACCACTCCCAGCCTACAGCCATTTTTTGAGAGAGACTTTAGCACCACATTAGGAAAAAAAAAAAAGGTTAATAAAAGTACATATATCAATTTGCTTTTGCCAGGCACCTGGAAGTATTCAGGGACAAATTTAAAATAAATTTATAACTTGAAGCTCTTTGAACTACCTAAGTCATGTTAATTTGTGCTTTGAAGCCCCTTCAAGGAAATCTTATTATTAAACAATTCAAGGGTTTCCGTACTCTGCTTAACAACAAGGCAACATTCAGCTACAGTCCTTAGGGGCTGGAAGAGCCATTTATTTCTGATTTGTAACTTACTCTAAAAGCATTGCTGTGGTTTCCCAGATTTGCGCAGTAAAAGTTTCCTATTAAAACTCCTTTTTCAAAGGGAAGACCTTGGGAATCTAAAGCTCAAATTCACTGATTTCAAACTATCATTAGGTCAAAAGGTATAATAGTGTCCTGCTTACTGCTCTACTCTAGTCTTCACGTAGAGTAGAAGTCAGCACACATTTTCCGTAAAGAGTCAGACAGCAGATATTTCAGGCGTTGCTTGTGATCCATAGAGCCTCTGTCACAGTGTCTCAGCGGCGCCATTATAGAACAAAAGCAGCCATGAACAGTAAGGAAATGAATAAGCAGGCTGTACTCCAATTAAACTTCAATTGCCAAGAATCAAGTTTGCGTTTCACATAATTTTTATGTGACACTATTTTCCTCAGCTATTAAAAAGTTTTAAAACCATTCTTAACACAGGAATTATACAAAGCAGGTAGCAAGCCAGATTTATCTCACAGGCTACAGTTTGCCAACCACTGACTTAGAAGTTTGCCTGATCAATTTTTGCTTCTTCATTGACCTTTCCTCGTTATATGGTTATACATATACATTTACATACATACATACTCATACACACACAAATACACAGATACACAAACACAGCAGGCTATGGTTAGAAATTTAAGCACATTAATAAAAATTGAAGTAAATGCAGCAAAACTTAGATTCACACATACTTAGAGATTCCATTATCTCCCTAGATTTTTGTCCACATTACTTTTAGATTTCAATTTATATATATTTAGAAGCATTTCTTCAGTAGAGTTAGAATTGAAAAGAGTCCATTGTTCAACAGGAATTGATTTGTGCTTAGTATGGATCCTTAAATGGAAAATTATTCATTTTATCTTAACATAATGGAATGTGGTAGAAATAATATAGTAGCCACAGCATAATTGAGAGGCATCAATTTCAGTATAAAGTTTAAAAACTGATAATAAAGAAAAAGACTATATATTAAATATGTTCAAGATATTTCATATCAATGGTATTTCCGACAGCCTTCTGAATAACTTTTATAACAGGCTAACATGCATGATAGATGTCACAAGAACTTCTTCAACATTTAATAAAATTCAGCTTTTTATATTTTAATTTTTGGGGGTACATGGTAGGTCTATATATTTATGGGGCACATGAGATAGTTTTTTACAGGCATACAATATTTAGTAAACACATCAGAGTAAATGGAGTATCCACCACCACAAACATTTATCATTTATTTGTGTTATAAACATTTCGATTATACTTTAAGATGTATAATACATTATTGTTCACTGTAGTCATCCTCTAATGCCACTACATACTAGATTTTGTTAATTCTATCTAACTATATTTTTGTACCCATCAACCATCCCCTGTTACCCCAACCCCGCCTACTCTTCCCAGCCTCTGGTAACCACCCTTCTACTCTCCATGAGTTCAATTGTTTTCATTTCTAGATCCCACAAATGAGTGCTAGTAGGCAAGGTTTGTCTTTCTGGGCCTTGCTCATTTCACTTATTACATAGTGACTTTCGGTTCCATGCATGTTGTTGCAAATGACAGAATTGCGTTCTTTCTTTTGGCTGAGTAGTATTCCATTGTGTATATGTACCACATTTTCTTTATCCATTCATCTGTCAATGGACCCTTAGATTGCTTCCAAATCTTGGCTTTTTGAATAATGTTGCAATGAACATGGGAGTGCAGATATCTCTTCGATATATTGATTTCCTTTCTTTTGGATATATACCCAGTAGTAGGATTGCTGGATCATATGGTAGTTTTATTTTTAGTTTTTTGAGGAAGCTCCATTCTGTTCTCTACAGTGGCTGTATTAATTTACATTCCCACCAACAGTGGTGTAAGGGGACATCCTTGTTTTTTTCACATCTTAGAAGAAATACTTGTTTTCCCCCTTTTTGTATGGTGCTAGCTGTGAATCTGTCCTATATAACTTTTCTTGTCTTGAGGTGTGTTTCTTCTATACCCAGGTTTTTTAGAGTTTTTATCATGAAGGGATGTTGAATTTTATCAAATGCTTTTCCAGCATCAATTGAAATGATCATATGGCTTTTGTCGTCATTCTGTGAATATGATGTATTTCATTGAATTATTTGCATATGTTGAATGATCCCTTCCTCCCTGGTATAAATCCTACTTGGTCATGATGAATGATCTATTTAATGTGTTATTTAACTTTGTTTGTTTGTATGGTGCTAGCTGTGAATCTGTCCTATATAACTTTTCTTGTCTTGAGGTATGTTTCTTCTATACCCAGGTTTTTTAGAGTTTTTATCATGAAGGGATGTTGAATTTTATCAAATGCTTTTTCAGCATCAATTGAAATGATCATATGGCTTTTGTCGTCATTCTGTGAATATGATGTATTTCATTGAATTATTTGCATATGTTGAATGACCCTTTCCTCCCTGGTATAAATCCCACTTGGTCATGATGAATGATCTATTTAATGTGTTATTTAACTTTGTTTGTTTGTATTTTGTTGAAGATATTTGCATCAATACTTATCAGGAATATTGACCTATAGTTTTCTTTTTCTGGATGTGTACTTTTCTGGTTTTGGTATCATGGTAATATTGGTGTTGTAGAATAAGTTTGAAAGTGTTCTATCCTCCTCTATTTTTTGTAATAGTTTGAACAGGATTGGTACTAATTTTTCCTTAAATGTTTGGTTAAATTCAGCAGTGAACCCAGTGAGTTACAGGTTATTCTTTGCTTGGAGACTTTTTATTATAGCTTTCATCTCATTACTTATGTGTCGCTTCAGGTTTTGGATTTCTTTGTTCTTCAATCTTTGTAGGTTATATGTGTCTAGGAATTTATCCATTTCTTTTGGGTTTTTCAATTTTTTGGCATATAGTTGCTCATAGTAATCTCTAATGATTCTTTGAATTTTTGTGGTATCAGTTGTAGTACCTCCTTTTTATCTCTGGTTTTAGTTTTTAGAATTTTCTCTCTTTTTCTCAGACTGCCTAAAGGTTTGTCAAATTTTCTTTATCTTTTTTTAAAAATAACTTTTGTTTCATTGATCTTTTATATTTTTATTTCAATTTCATCTCTGATATTTATTATTTCTTTACTTCTGCTATTCTAGAATTAAAGTTTTCCCTTTAAATATGCCATGCCCTAAGTCTTCTGCCAGCCATATTAAAGCTGCTTTGTAAGTTTTTGTTTCTTTTATCTTGCTGTTTTTAGAGTTCTTTCTTTATCCTTGATCTTTAGGAGTTTGATTATTGAATGTATTGAGGTAGTATTCTTTGGGTTAAATCTGCTTGGTGTTCTCTAATCCTCCTAATCCTCCTGCACATAAATATTGATATCTTTCTCTAAGTTTGGAAAGTCCTCTGCTGTTAGCCCTTTAAGTAAACTTTTTACCCCATCTCTTTCTATTCCTCTTCTTTAAGGCCAATAACTCAGATTTGCCTTTTTGAGACTGTTTTCTAGATCTCATGGCCATGTTTCATTCTTTTTAACTTTTTTCTCCTCTGTGTATTTTCAAATATCCTTTCTTCAAGCTCATTAGATATTTTTCTCTGTTTGATCAGTTCTACTGTTGGGAAACTTTGTTGCACTCTTCAGTATGTCAGTTAAATTCTCAGCTCCAGAATTTCTGCTTGATTTTTAAAAAATTATTTCAGTCTCTCTATAATGTATCTAATAGGATTCTTCCTTCTCTGTGTTATCTTGAATTTTGTTGACCTTTGTCCAAACATGTAGGTCACTCATCTCTGCCACTTGAATTGGTCACTGATTCCTTACTTAGTTAATTTGGTGAGCTCATGGTTTCATGGACAATCTTGGCGATTGTGAATGTTTGCTGATGTGTGGGCATTGAAGACTTAGGCATTTTTTATAGTCTTAAGTCTGGGCATATTTTTTATCGTCCTCAGTCTGGGCATATTTGCACCCATCCTTCTTAGGAAGGTTTTCCAAGTATTAAAAGGGAATTAATTGCCGTGATCTAAAGCTTTGGTCATATCTGTACTATTGGGGGTCACCTCAAGCCTAGCAATGCTTTGACATTAGCAAACTCAAAGAGGTACCATGTGAGTGGGTAAGATCTGGGATAATTCTCTGGAATGGAAGGCAGAGACTCTTGTTCTCCTCCCTACTTACCCACTAACAGAGTTTTTCTCTCTTTCCTTGCTAAGTTACATGGAGCTGGGAGAGGGAGGACACAAGCAACCCTGTGGCCACCAACACTGGGACTGTGCTGTATCAGACCCAAAGCCAGCAGGACTGGGTCTCACCTAATGGCCCTGGCAATCACTGCTTGACTACCACTGATTACTCAAGAACCCAGGACTCTTCAGTCAGCAGCTAAGGAATCCAACAAGCCTTGTGTCCTACCCTTCAGAGTGGGGAGGTCCCTCCTGGCTCAGGACAGGTCCAGAATGTTGTCTGAGAACTGGGGCCTGATGTTAAGAACATTATGAATCTACCTGGTGCTCTATTCTACTGCAGCTGAGCTGACATCCAAGCGACAAGATAAAGTTCTTGCTCTTTCCTCTCCTTTACTCATGAAGAAGGAATCCCTCCCCATGTCCCCATGGACATCACCACTCCAGGCCTATAGGGATTACTGCCTGGCTGCTATAAATGTTCACTCAAGATCTCAGCACTCTGTATTTAGCTTTTGTGAATGCTTCCAGGCCTGAGTCATGCCTTTCAGTATAGTGGGCTCCCCTCTGGTCAAGAGTGGGTCCAGGAATGCTGTCCAGGAGCGAATGCCTGGAATCAGGGGCTCCAGGAAATCACTTTGTGCTCAACTTCACTGTGGCCTAGATGGTGTACAAACTACAAGACTAAGTTGCCTTTACTCTTCTCTTGTCCTCTAGCAGAAGGAATCTCTCCCCCTGGCCTCCATAGCTGGTAATATACTGAGTTACAGCTGAAGCTAGCCCTGGGTCTCACCTAAGTGAGAACTGCTTGGGTACCACTGATGTTTATTTTCAAGGCCCAAGAGCTCTTTAGTCAGCAGGTGATTAATCCTGCTAGGACTAGGTCCTTCCCTTCAGGGAAATGGCTTCCCTAATGGCATACGGTGTATCTAGAAATGCCCTTTGGAAGCTAGGGCTTGGAATGCAGGCCTCATTACTCTGCCTGGTGCCCTATCCTACTGTGGCTGAGCTGGTATCGAAGTTGCAAGAGAAAGTCTTTATTTTTTTCTTCTCTCCTCCTCAAGATAAAGCTGGGAGCGGCACTGTGTGGGGTTGGGGAGTGGGAGGCACAAGCAGCACTCCCTTGGCTGCTCCAATTTGTGTCTCACTGTATCATACATATATCCCTCACTGTATCATACATATGTCCCTCAAGTTCACTGACTCTGAGCCCAATACACCACCAGAACTTGCCCAGGAATTGCAATACTTGTATCCTAGACTGCCTTTCAGGTTTGTTTAGGACCCTGGACCACTTTGGCCTGAGGTGGCAGGGCTGCCAGGACTCAGGTTCTGATCTGTGTGATGGGTGACTCCCTTCTGGCCAGGGCTGGTCTAATTGCTAACTCTGTGGGCTCCAGCTGAGTTTGGCCCATGTTGCTTTCTACTGTGACAGGGCAGGATTGAGTTCCAATGCAAAGTCCCACCATCACTGTGCTCTCCCTCCTCCAACAGCATAGATTCTCTCTCCATACCATGTGGCTGTTTCTGAGTGATGGATTAAGGGTGATGTCAGCAATGCAAGACTGTCTTTTTTACCCATTTCAATGCCTCTTTCCTTGAAATGATGTTAAAACCACATACTGTGATCACTTACCTGATTTTTGGCTCTCATGAGGGTGCTTTCTTGTATAGATAATTGTTCGATTTTGGTGTTTCTGCTGGGGAGACAATTACTAGAGGCTTCTGTTTGGCCGTATTGCTCTGTCTCACACCTAACATTTATATTAAGCTTAAGGACCAAAATAGCAAGTGTGGATCTATGCCCATCAATAACTTTGTTTCTTTGCAAAAAGCCATAATTCTACAATGAAAGTAATGAACAGTTGAATAAAAGAATAGCATAGTACATTGTAGTAGAGAATCTCAATATTTAACAAGTAAAATGTAGAGATTAGACTGATTTTTATAAAGTATGCCAATTAAAATAAAAACATTTTGTTTCTATTATGCAAGCAAGATCATGTTTATGAGTGTTAAAACATTGGTGAACAAGAAATGCATTAGACCCATATATCAATTGTCAATTGAAGAATAATCTCTTTAACAGATGGTGCTTTGAGAACTGAATATCAACATGCAAAAAAATAAAGTTAGACCCATACCTCAATTCATATATAAATATTAAAATGGATCCAACACATAGATGTTAGAGCTAAACCTATAAAATTCTTAGAAGAAAACATAGGGATAATCTTAATAACCTTGATTTTAGAAATGGATATTTATATATTATACCAGAAGCACAATTAACAGAAAAAAATAAATTGTACTTGATCAAAATTAAAAATGCTTGTGCATCAGAGAATAGTATCAAGAAAGTGAAAAATCAACGTATAAAATGGGAGAATATATTTGCAAATCATGCATTTGAGAAAGATCTAATATCCAGAATATATAAAGAACACTTACAGTTCAATAACAAAAAGGCAAACCTTCTAATTATTTTAAAAATGGGCGAAGTAATTGAATTGATATTTCTCCAAAAAGATATAACTGGCAAGCACACAAAATGATGTTCAGTATCATTAGTCATTAAGAAAATACAAATAAAACCATAATTAAATACAGCTTCACACTCATTCATCTATAAATTTTTATTTTATTTTATTTTTAAATATTTTTTTAAATTGTACTTTAGGTTCAGGGGTACATGTGCGATCATGCAGGATTGTTGCATAGGTACATACTTGGCAAGGTGGTTTGCTGCCTTCGTCCCTCTATCACCTATATCTGATATTTCTCTTCTCATTATCCCTTCCCACCCTCCCCACCACCGTTGTCCCTCCCCTAGCCCCCGCCCCCACTGACAGCAGTGTACATCTGGCATCTCTCCCCTTGCTATCTCTCCCCAACCCCCATCCCCCACCATCCCTTCCCTATTTCCCACCAACAGACCCCAGTGTGTAGTGCTCCCTTCCCTGTGCCCATGTGTTCTCATTGTTCAACACCCACCTATGAGTGAGAACATGCGGTGTTTGATCTTCTGCTCTTTTGTCAGTTTGCTGAGAATGATGGTTTCCAGGTTCATCCGTGTCCCTACAAAGGACCCAAACTCGTCGTTTTTTATGGCTGCATAATATTCCATGGTGTATATGTGCTACATTTTCCCTGTCCAGTCTATCGTTTATGGGCATTTGGGTTGGTTCCAGGTCTTTGCTATTGTAAACAGTGCTGCAGTGAACATTCGTATGCACGTGTCCTTATAGTAGAATGATGTATAATCCTTTACATATATACCCAGTAATGGGATTGCTGGGTCAAATGGGATTTCCATTTCTAGGTCCTTGAGGAATTGCCACACTGTCTTCCACAATGGTTGAACTAATTTACACTCCCACCAACAGTGTAAAAGTGTTCCTATTTCTCCACATCCTCTCCAGCATCTGTTGTCTCCAGATTTTTTAATGATCGCCATTCTAACTGGCATGAGATGGTATCTCAATGTAGTTTTGATTTGCATTTCTCTGATGACCAGTGATGATGAGCATTTTTTCATATGTTTGTTGGCCTCATGTGTTTCTTCTTTTGTAAAGTATCTGTTCATATCCTTTGCCCACTTTTGAATGGGCTTGTTTGTTTTTTTCTGGTAAATCTGTTTTAGTTCTCTGTAAATTCTGGATATCAGCCCTTTGTCAGATGGGTAAACTGCAAAAATTTTTTCCCATTCTGTTGGTTGCCGTGTCACTCTAATGACTGTTTCTTTTGCCGGGCAGAAGCTGTGGAGTTCGATTAGGTCCCATTTGTCTATTTTGGCTTTTGTTGCCAATGCTTTTGGTGTTTTGGTCATGAAGTCCTTGCCTACGCCTATGTCCTGAATGGTTTTGCCTAGATTTTCTTCTAGGGTTTTTATGGTGTTAGGTCTTATGTTTAAGTCTTTAATCCATCTGGAGTTAACTTTAGTGTAAGGTGCCAGGAAGGGGTCCAGTTTCTGCTTTCTGCACATGGCTAGCCAGTTTTCCCAACACCATTTATTAAACAGGGAATCCTTTCCCTATTGCTTATTTTTGTCTGGTTTGTCAAAGATCAGATGGTTGTAGATATGTTGTGTTGCCTCCGAGACTTCTGTTCTGTTCTATTGGTGTATATCCCTGTTTTGGTACCAGTACCATGCTGTTTTGATTACTGTAGCCTTGTAGTATAGTTTGAAGTCCAGTAGTGTGATGCCTCCCGCTTTGTTGTTTTTACTGAGAATTGACTTGGCTATGCGGGCTCTCTTTTGGTTCCATATGAGGTTTAAGGTGTTTTTTTTTCCAGTTCTGTGAAGAAGGTCATTGGTAGCCTGCTGGGGATAGCGTTTAATCCGTAAATTACTTTGGGCAGTATGGCCATTTTCACGATATTGATTCTTCCTAACCATGAACATGGAATGTTTCTCCATCTGTTTGTGTCCTCTCTTATTTCGTTGAGCAGTGGCTTGTAGTTCTCCTTGAAGAGGCCCTTTACGTTCCTTGTTGGTTGTATTTGTAGGTATTTTATTCTCTTTGTCGCAATTGTGAATGGCAGTTCGTTCTTGATTTGGCTCTCTTTAAGTCTGTTATTGGTGTATAGGAATGCATGTGATTTTTGCACATTGATTTTGTATCCTGAGACTTTGCTGAAATTGCTTATCAGTTTTAGGAGATTTTGGGCTGAGACGATGGGATCTTCTAGATATACAATCATGTCATCTGCAAATAGAGATAATTTGACTTCCTCCTTTCCTATTTGAATACCCTTTATTTCGTTTTCTTGCCTGATTGCTCTGGCTAGAACTTCCAGTACTATATTGACTAGGAGTGGTGAGAGAGGGCATCCTTGTCTAGTGCCACATTTCAAGGGGAATGCTTCCAGTTTTTGCCCATTCAGTATGATATTGGCTGTTGGTTTGTCATAAATAGCTTTTATTATTTTGATATATGTTCCATCAATACCTNATTGAGATAATCATGTGGTTTTTGTCTTTGGTTCTGTTTATGTGGTAAATTACGTTTATAGACTTGCGTATGTTGAACCAGCCTTGCATCCCCGGGATGAAGCCTACTTGATCATGATGGATTAACTTTTTGATGTGCTGTTGCAATCGGCTTGCCAGTATTTTATTGAAGATTTTTGCGCCTATGTTCATCATGGATATTGGCCTGAAGTTTTCTTTTCTTGTTGAGTCTCGGCCAGGTTTTGGTATCAGGATGATGTTGGTCTCATAAAATGATTTGGGAAGGATTCCCTCTTTTTGGATTGTTTGGAATACTTTTAGAAGGAATAGTACCAGCTCCTCTTTGTATGTCTGGTAGAATTCGGCTGTGAACCCATCTCGACCTGGGCTTTTTTTGGGTGGTAGGCTCTTAATTGCTGCCTCAACTTCAGACCTTGTTATGAGTCTGTTCAGGGTTTCGGCTTCTTCCTGATTTAGGCTTGGGAGGAGGCAAGTGTCCAGAAATTTATCCATTTCTTCCAGGTTTACCAGTTTATGTGCATAGAGTTGTTTGCGATAATCTCTGATGATGGTTTGAATTTCTGTGGAATCTGTGGTGATAGCCCCTTTGTCGTTTTTTATTGCATCAATTTGGTTATTCTCTCTTTTCTTTTTTATTAATCTGGCTAGCAGTCTGTCTATTTTGTTGATCTTTTCAAAAAACCAGCTCCTGGATTTATTGATTTTTTTGAATGGTTTTTTGTGTCTCTATCTCTTTCAGTTCTGCTTTGATCTTAGCTATTTCTTGTCTTCTGCTAGGTTTTGAGTTTTTTTGGTCGTGCTCCTCTAGCTCTTTCAATTTTGATGATAGGGTGTCAATTTTTGATATCTCCTTACTTCTCATGTGGGCACTTATTGCTATATATTTCCCTCTAGAGACTGCTTTAAATGTGTCCCAGAGATTCTGGTATGTTGTGTCTTCATTCTCGTTGGTTTCGAAGAACATCTTTATTTCTGCTTTCATTTCATTGTTTATCCAGTCAACATTCAAGAGCAAGTTGTTCAGTTTCCATGCAGCTGTGCGGTTCTGGGTTAGTTTTTGAATTCTGAGTTCTAACTTGATTGTACTGTGGTCTGAGAGACTGTTACGATTTCCATTCCTTTGCATTTGCTGAGGAGTGATTTACTCCCAATTATGTGGTCAATTTTAGAGTAGGTGTGATGTGGTGCTGAGAAGAATGTATATTCTGTGGATTTGGGGTGGAGAGTTCTGTAAATGTCTATTAGGTTTGCTTGGTCCAGGTCTGAGTTCCAGTCCTGGTTATCCTTGTTAATTTTCTGTCTGGTTGATCTGTCTAATATTGACAATGGGGTGTTGAAGTCTCCCACTATAATTGTGTGGGAGTCTAAGTCTCTCTGTAAGTCATTAAGAACTTGCCTTATGTATCTGGGTGCTCCTGTATTGGGTGCGTATATATTTAAGATCGTTAGCTCTTCTTGTTGCGTTGATCCTTTTACCATTATGTAATGTCCTTCTTTGTCTCTTTTGATCTTTGTTGCTTTAAACTCTAATTTATCAGAGATGAGAATTGCAACTCACGCTTTTTTTTGCTCTCCATTTGCTTGGTAAATCTTCCTCCATCCCTTTATTTTGAGCCTTTGTGTATCCTTGCATGTGAGATGGGTTTCCTGGATACAGCACACCAATGGGTTTTGGCTTTTTATCCAATTTTCCAGTCTGTATCTTTTGATTGGGGCATTTAGTCCATTTACATTTAGGGTTAATATTGTTATGTGTGAATTTGATACTGCCATTTTGGTGCTAGCTGGCTTTTTGCCATTAGTTGATGCAGATTCTTCATTGTGTTGATTCTCTTTACCATTTGGCATGTTTTTGGAGTGGCTGGTACTGGTTGTTCCTTTATATGTGTAGAGCCTCTTTCAGGAGCCCTTGTAAAGTAGGCCTGGTGGTGACGAAATCTCTGAGTACTTGCTTGTTCACAAAGGATTTTATTTTTCCTTCACTTATGAAGCTTAGTTTGGCTGGATAGGAGATTCTGGGTTGAAAGTTCTTTTCTTTAAGGATGTTGAATATTG